>NC_027753.1:9225498-9242684 GCF_000695525.1 Brassica oleracea var. oleracea
ATTTTAGTGAAATATGGATCTTGGATTATTATATTCATTTGAGGAAATTGTTTGAATATAATATGAGTTTTCTTAATTGTTGAGATTTCTCTAATTCCTGAACATCATATTAATATTCGCTATTCTTCTATTCCAGCAATGCTAACTCCTCAAAACCCATTTTCATTCCGATATGCCCTTAAGAAGGACAAATTGAATGGATCAAATTTCCTCTCCAATGGTATCGAAACCCGAGAATTATTCTCAAACAAGAGTTTAAACCCTACTTGGAAGATCTGAAAAAGAAAAAGACTTTTGAAACATGTCTAGGGGTATTTATGTTATAGAAGTAAATGTTACTACTTCTGGTCCTACTTCTTGGGTATTAGATACCGGCTGTGGTGCTCATATTTGTACGAATATGAATGGTGCTCATACTTCTTGGGTATTAGCAACAGTAGAATTTTGGAAAAAGGTCAAGTGGACCTACGAGTGGGTAATGGAGTAAGAGTTGCTGCACTAGCCGTGAGAACATTTCACTTGTCTTTACCTTCAGGCTTGGTTTTAGAACTTAAGAATTGCTACTATGTACCTACTATAAGTAGGAATATTATTTCCATTCCTTGTTTGGATTTGGAAGGATTTCAGTTTTTGATCAAAAACAAGTGTTGTTCCTTTGATCGTAATGATATCTTTTATGGTAGCGGTCCATTAGAGAATGGACTTTATATTCTAGACCAAAGCGTGCATGTCTATAATATCAGTACCAAAAGATTCAAGTCTAACGACACGAATTAGACTTTCCTTTGGCATTGTCGTTTGGGCCACATAAATGAGAAACGCATTCAAAAGCTTCATAGTGATGGACTTTTGAGCTCATTTGATTATGAATCATATGAAAAATGTGAATCTTGTTTACAAGAAAATAAAAGCTCTTTGATCTGATCGAGGTGGAGAATATTTGAGTCAAGTGTTTAATGATCATCTGAGAGAATGTGGAATTGTTTCACAACTCACTCCTCCAGGAACACCACAATGGAATGGTGTGTCCGAAAGGAGAAATCGAACTTTATTGGATATGGTTCGATCTATGATGAGTCATTCAGATCTTCCACCATCCTTTTGGGGATACGCTCTAGAAACGTCTGCGTTTACACTGACTAGATGTCCATCAAAATCAGTTGAAAAGACTCTATATGAGATGTGGACTAGAAAAGTTCCAAATTTTTCTTTTCTGAAAATTTGGGGTTCTGAAGCTTATGTCAAACGTATGTTTACAGATAAGCTTGGACCAAAATCTGATAAATGCTTCTTTGTTGGTTATCCCAAAGAAACCAAAGGTTATTACTTTTACAACTCCACTGAGAACAAAGTGTTTATTGCTCGTAGTGGCGTTTTTCTTGAGAGAGAGTTTCTTTCTAAGAAGAACAATGGGAGTAAAGTACAACTCGAAGAAGTTCGAGAAACACAGGAAAATGTTTCATCCTCTCAGGAAGATGATCAATTAGATTTACGAAGAGTAGTAGAATCTACACCTGTGGAACCTGAGGTACGTAGGTCCGAAAGAACACGTGACGAACCTGTGAGATATGGGGTTTGGGTGAAAGATCATCATGATCTATTGATAATAGAGAGTGATGAACCTACGTGCTTTGAAGAAGTTATGATGGGCCCAGACTCCGATAAATGGCGAGAAGCCACAGAATCCGAAATGGACTCCATGTCAGTAAACAAAGTGTGGACTTTGGTTGATTTACCTGATGGTGTTAAAACCATTGAGTGTAAATGGATTTTCAAGAAGAAAACTGACATGAATGGTAATATACGGATATACAAAGCTAGATTGGTGGTTAAAGGTTACAAACAAATTCATGGTATTGACTATGATGAAACCTATTCACCAGTTGCAATGCTTAAGTCCATTCGGATTCTCCTAGCAATTGCCACTCATTATGACTATGAGATTTGGCAAATGGTTGTGAAAACAGCTTTCCTTAATGGAAATCTCGAAGAGGATGTGTACATGACACAACCTGAAGGTTTCACAGTCCCTGGAAGTGCTAGGAAAGTATGCAAGCTTCAACGTTCCATTTATGGTTTGAAGCAAGCATCTCGGAGCTGGAATCTTTGTTTCAATGAGGTTATCAAAGAGTTTGATTTCATTAGAAATGAAGAAAAACCTTGCGTTTACAAGAAGACTAGTGGGAGCGCAGTTGTTTTCTTAGTGTTGTATGTAGATGACATACTTCTCATTGGAAATGACGTTTCTATGCTTAATTCTGTAAAGACTTGGCTTGGAGGTTGTTTCTCAATGAAAGACATGGGAGAAGCTGCATATTCTTGGAATAAGAATCTATAGAGATAGATTAAATAAGACTATTGGATTATGTCAAGATACTTATATCGATAAGGTTTTGCATAGATTCAAGATGCATGATTCCAAGAAAGGCTTCTTGCTGATGTCCCATGGCATAAGTCTCATCAAGACTCAGTGTCCGTCGACACATGATGAGCGAGAGTGCATGAGTAGAATCCCATATGCTTCTGCTCTAGAATCTATCATGTATGCCATGCTCTGTACTCGTCCAGATGTTGCATGTGCTTTGAGCATGACGAGTCGATGCCAATCTGATCCAGGTGAAAGTCACTGGACAGCAGTCAAGACTATCCTCAAGTATTTGAGAAATACTAAGGATAAGTTCTTGGTCTATGGAGGAAGTGATGAACTTGTTGTGAGTGGTTACACTGATGCCAGCTTTCAGACGGACAAAGATGATTTCCGATCACAATCTGGTTTCATCTTTTGTCTTAATGGAGGAGCAGTGAGTTGGAAGAGTTCCAAGCAAAGCACCGTAGCAGACTCAACAACTGAAGCTGAATACATCGCTGCTTCTGAAGCAGCAAAGGAAGCTGTTTGGATTCGGAATTTCATTGCTGAACTAGGTGTGGTCCCGAGTATTTATAACCCAGTGGATCTTTATTGTGACAACAATGGAGCCATCGCACAGGCAAAGGAACCTAGATCCCATCAAAAAATCCAAACACATTCAAAGGAGATATCATTACATTCGTGATATCGTCGATAGAGGAGATGTGAAGATTAGCATAGTCTCAACGGATGCAAATGTTGCTGATCCATTGACTAAACCTCTTCCACGACCTAAGCATGAGAGTCATACTACTGCTATAGGCATAAAGTTTCTTAAGATGTGATCTTGATTCTAGTGGGAGATTTTTCTATTATGATATGATGTTCAGGTTTACATACATTTGGTTATGTTTTAAAATTAATGAAATTGTTTCAGATTTATTTTATTATTAGATAATTAATTAAAAGTCCCAAAATAATTTATATCATTCTTATAGGTCATCAAGTACGTGACTTGATCATGAAACCCTATTAGTGGAAATGGCATAAATTATTGAGGTCCCTAGTCAAAGTTATTAACGTGGGACATTAATAACCGTGAATGGCTAGTATGTGAAGTGATTGATGATTAAGTTTCATGGAGTCATTCAATATGTGGTATTGAAGTCAATCACATGTATATGTGTTAGAGAACACATGATTGGACTGACCCGCTATGAGAACTCTACAAGATTGTTATATGAGTGTCATGAGAGTTTCTCATTACGACTATAGAGTATAGTCCTTAGACCTGAGTTCGTCATGATTCTTTATTTACGGATTAGTTCACTTTGACTTTGTCAAACGTCAACCGTAACTGGTGATTATAAAGACATTGATTAGGTGTTCTATGAAGTTTGTCAAGGAACATGGATGGAACAAGATAGGATTTGTCCTTCCTATATAACACGAGATATATATCTCTGGGCCTATCAAAGATTTGATACTGAAAAATGCATGGCCGTGCTCAAACGAGGTGATTGTCAGTCGTTTTTTTTATCAGTATAAATCAGAGTTCGATAAACGTGATTTAGCTTAATAAGGATGCCACTAGTTCTTGCCTTATGCTGAGATCGAGATATAAAGACAAAAATATTATGAGGATAGATGATTCTAGTACAAGTGGGAGATTGTTAGGAATGTCCTAAAATCATTTGTACTTACTCTTGTTAAAGTCGTAGTGTCGAGATTGACAATCGTATAATATTAGGTGGTTATAATGTTTTGCTAGAAACCGCTTATAATCTATGAATTGAAATTTTTTTACTAATACTATATGATCCTATAGGGTCACACACCTAAGCAAATTGGATTAATAATATATATTAGTTTGTGAAAAGTATACATAATATTATATGTGATATAAATATAAATGTATATATATGGACAATTACGTGAAAGTAATAATAATTTCTTTAGAAGAGATTATGTATTATGGCTAATGGGCTTTGCTAATAAGTCCAAAGTTCACTAATTAGGTCTTAGTCTTCATTATATAATGTGATATAATGACGTGAGTTGGTGAGGGTTTTTGCCGAAGTCACAAACCTAATATAAGACGAACTGTTCGTTGCGAAGTTTTGAGATTTGATCTCAACGGCACTAGCATCCCGATCTGATCCAGTTTGTGTGCGTGTGGATACCGGTAGAGGCACAACGTTTGGAGTGCTAGAAATCTCGATTTGGTTTATTCATTTTTCCGCTGCGAATAACCAGGTATATTCGGAATCTAAAGATCTAGATTTATTTCAGTATTTGCATGAGATCTAGGCAAACTAAATTCATAGGTTGATTTTTAAATCGTTATAACCCGGTATGAATTCCAACACATATATACTTCAGAACACTAACTGCACCTGTATACTAAACATTCTAACAAATAATATACTTACGTGACGGGTATACAAAACCTTGAATAAGGTGTTTGTGAATTGGTGGGCTAATCTAAAATTGACTTGGCATCAAGATGCATATAGTTTTCTAAGGACTCAATTGTTATTCTTCATTTTGCTGGATAAAGCTTGATCTTTTAGCAATGATTGAGCAATGGTCTCAACTCTAGATTTTTTGTTTTGTTTTTAAAGATAACAACTCTATAGAGTTTACGTACTTATCTGCTCAGCTGTTCGGTAATGGGTGTTTCTTGATTACGAGGAAACAAAGATAAGAGCTCAGATTTGTATCCCTGATTCTGACCCTTGATTGTTGATCATCCATGAACTCTTTCGTGAATTTTCTCTAGAATCAAAGTAACTGACGCTATGTTTTGTTTAATTTAGAGCTAATGTCAGTCACTATCTGAGTGAAACGGAGGCAAGAGTGAATTCTAGAGTCAAGCGAAAAGGTATTTGGAAGATGTAAAAGCTCCAAAGCAAGCTATCCCCTTCACACGTTTCTGCCGTGGTGTTTGACGTACTGATCATGCATTCGAACTGTCACATCCCGGTTCTTCCAAACTGGTTTGTTTTTTTAATTGTAAACTTGATTTAGCCCAAAGCCAATTAGCTTTTGCCCTTATTTTCTGGGCCGTGTAGTAAACCCTAGGGTTTCCACCTCATTTTCTTATAAAAAGGAGCCTCTCCCTTCTATTCTCTCCCATTTAAAAATCAGAGCGAAGCCCTGCAGAGTTCCAGAGAGATCTAAAAATCCTAGCCGTCAGGGTTTCTCCTTTTCTCTTCTCTCTCGTTCTCTCTTGGCTGACCACTCTCTCTTCGCTGATGGTTGTTCCTTGCACGCCGGAGCCAAGCCGTCAGAGATCCCCGATTAGCCGATTCAAGTCTGTGTCCAGATCTCTTCTTGTCTTCTTTCTAGATCTGATTACCAATGATGGTAAGTAAACATTTTTTGTCTTTTTCTTCTTCTCGTTCTTGTTCATTCTCTTAGATCTCTCATTTCGGGTCTTTGGTGGTAGCACCTATCCGTTTATTTGTAGATCTGGTTCGTAGAAAGCCCTAAGCTTCAGATATGTTTCTTCTCTCTTTTCCGTTCACAGATCTAAGGCCAAGGTGAGGACTGATGTGATCTCTTCCTTCCTTCTTTCATTATCGCTTCATAGTAAAAATATCTTTCTAAACCATTCATACCTAAGTGTTATCTATAAGCATACACGTAGTTGTTTGATAAATGAACTATAACATATATATATATATATATATATATATATATATATATATATTGTATTGAAATGTGTGAACACATAGATCTATTCATAGGTTGCTAAATGAATATGGTTGAATGATGTTTGAGGATTGTACGTAATGATTGTATTGATTGGGGTTATGGTATGTGTGGGTGATGTATATGTGGGAGATGTATTTGAGATAGAGAAAGGCATAAAGCCTATGTGTGCCGGTGTAACGTGGTGGAATGATGTATATGTATGTCTCGGGCGTTACATCGTTTCTTGTTGGATCATGTGGCAATCGCGTGAGTTGGCATGATTCATCGCCGGAGCGGGCATGCGGCGTGCCTGTAAGTGAAGTAACGTAGTGGCGTGATGTCGTGGAGACAACGTGAAACGTATGAAAATGGTGGCGGATCAAGCGTGAACCGATGTCGGTAACTTGATTGCGTGAAGGCGTGAGGATAATATGAAGTTCTCACGCGACAACATGAGGAACGCAGGTACCGATTTAGGTGGCGTGGTCTCATTGTTGGCACCGTCGGGGTTTATTCTCGTTTCTTGTTATTTGATATTGCTTTACTGGATGTTCTAGGTAGAGCTTTTGTTATGTTGTGTGGTGAATGTCGGGTGATGATTTCAGGGCTCCTGGAGCTTTCCTCACTGAGATTTTGTCGAAATGCTCACCCCTCCTTCTTCCTTTTCATTTAAGGTTTGGCTCATATTGGTGGTTTTTTGTCAAAGACGTACTGGGATCCTAAAGACACATTGTTTCGGCCTTGTGGCTGGAGACAAGTGTCATGATATCTCAGACCATTATAGCTATGCTGGGTCGGGGTGTCACAAGTGGTATCAGAGCCCAGGAAAGAATCTCTAGTCCTAACCTAGAGGGTCAGTCTCGACTCAAAACCAATATGAATTGAACCAGTTCCTAATCTCTTACTTAATGGTTGAGTTCTCCCTAGCTCCGTACGGAATTCGGGGCGAATTCCTAGTTAAATGGGGGAGAGTTGTCACATCCCAGTTCTTCCAAACCGGAATGGTTTTGTTTTTTTAATTGTAAACTTGATTTAGACCAAAGCCGATTAACTTTTGTCCTTCTTTTCTGGGCCGTGTAGTAAACCCTAGGGTTTCCGCCTCCTTTTCTTATAAAAAGGAGCCTCCCCCTTCTATTCTCTCCCATTTAGAAATCAGAGCGAAGCCCTACAGAGTTCCAGAGAGATCTGAAAACCCTAGCCGTCAAGGTTTCTCTTTTCTCTTCTCTCTCGCTCTCTCTCTCTCTCTCTCTCTCTCTCTCTCTCTCTCTCTCTCCTTGGTGTTCGCCGTTTGATGAAGGCTGGATCTAAGCCATTCGAGATCTCTATCAAGCCGATCTTTCCTATTGTCTAGATCTGTCTTCTCTTCTTTCTAGATCTGATCACTGGGGAGGTAAGGAACCCTAGTGTCATTTTCTTCTTCTCCTTTATATTCCTCCTCTTAGATCTCTTATCCCGGGTCTTTGATGGTAGCACCTACCCGTTTATTTGTTGATCTGGTTCGTGGAAAGCCATAAGCTTTAAATTTGGTTCTACTCTCTTTTTCATTCTCAGATCTAAGGCCAAGGTGAGGGCTTGTTGCAATCTCTATCTCCTTCTATCATTATCTCATCATGGTAGAAGTGTCTAGGTTGATCATTCATCCCTACTTGTTATTTTCTATAGATCTATGAATATAAATAACTATCCATATGATATATATATAAATATCTTGATGCTTGATGTGTGAAAGACATAGATCTATTGCTAAGGTTGTTAAAATATGGTTGAATGATGTTTGAGGATTGAATGTAATGATTGTATTGATTGGGGTTATTGTATATGAGGTTGATATATATATATATTTGGGAGATGTATTGAGTTAGAGAAAGGCTTAAGGCCTATGTGAGCCGGTGTAACGTGGTGGAATGACATATATGTATGTCTCGAGCGTTACATCGTTTCTTGTTGGGTCATGTGGCAATCATTTGAGTTGGCATGATTCATCGCCGAAGCGGGCATGCGGCGTGCCTGTAAATGAAGTAACGTAGAAGCGTGATGTCGTGGAGACAACGTGGAACGTATGAACATGGTGGCGGATCAAGCGTGAACCGGTGTCTGTAACTTGATTGCGTGAAGGCGTGAGACATCGTGATGTTGTGGAGACAACGCAACATGAAAGTTCTCGCGCGACAACATGAGGAACGAGGGTACCGATTTAGGCGGCGTGGTCTCATTGTTGGCACCGCCGGGGTTTATCCTCGTTTTTTGTTGATTGCTTTTGCCTTACTGGATGGTTAAGCTAGATACTTATGCTATGTTGTGTGTTGATTATTTGTGATTGATTTCGGGGCACCTAGAGCTCCCCTCACTGAGCTTTTGTCGAAATGCTCACCCCTCCTTCTTCCCTTTTCATTTCAGGTTCGACTCATATTGGTGGGTTTTTGTCAAATACGTCATGGGATCCTAAAGACACATTGTTTCGGCCTTGTGGCTGGAGACAAGTGTCATGATATCGCCGACCATTTCAGCTATGCTGGGTCGGGGTGTCACAAGTTGTATCAGAGCCCAGGAAAGACTCTCTAGTCCTAAGCATACACGTAGTTGTTTGATAAATGAACTATATCATATATATATATATATATCCCTATATATGATATAGTTCATTTACCACTTGTGACACCACGACCCAGCATAGCTGAAATGGTCGGCGATATCATGACACTTGTCTCCAACCACAAGGCCGAAACAATGTGTCTTTAGGATCCCAGGACGTCTTTGACAAAAACCCACCAATATAAGCCGAACCTGAAATGAAAAGGAAGAAGGAAGGGTGAGCATTTCGACAAAAGCTCAGTGAGGGAAGCTCCAGGAGCCCCGAAATCAATCACAAATAATCAACACACAACATAGCATAAGTATCTAGCTTAACCATCCAGTAAGGCAAAAGCAATCAACAAAAAACGAGGATAAACCCCGGCGGTGCCAACAATGAGACCACGCCACCTAAATCGGTACCCGCGTTCCGAATGTTGTCGCGTGAGAGCTCCATACGTTGCCTTCACGACATCACGCTGCCTCACGCCTTCACGCAATCAAGTTACCGACACGGTTCACGCTTGATCCGCCACCATGTTCAAACGTTTCACGTTGTCTCCACGACATCACGCTACTACGTTACTTCACTTACAGGCACGCCGCATGCCCGCTCCGGCGATGAATCATGCCAACTCAAGCGATTGCCACATGACCCAACAAGAAACGATGTAACGCCCGAGACATACATATATGTCATTCCACCACGTTACATCGGCACACATAGGCCTTATGCCTTTCTCTAACTCATATACGTCTCCCACATATACATCACCCACATATACCATAACCCCAATCAATACAATCATTACATACAATCAATCCTCAAACATCATTCAACTATATTCAATCTAGCAACCTATGAATAGATCTAGGTGTTCACACATTACAATACAATATATAGGTATATATATAGTTCATTTATCAAACAAATACGTGTCTGCTTATAGATAACACGTAGGTATGAATGATTTAGCTAGAAACTCTTACAATGATGTGATAATGAAAGAAGGAAGAAGAGATCACAACAGTCCTATGTGTGCCGGTGTAACGTGGTGGAATGATGTATATGTATCTTTTTGGGTGACCAGTAGTGAGCTCGTAGAGGTAATGTAGTGAGCTCGTAGAGGTCACGGGAGGCTAGGCTAGCTGGTGTAGATTTGCATCTTTTTGGTTAAAGCGTTTCAGACTATAAGTATGTACTTTGGCTTTCTTGGCATGCCACCGCTTGTATAATATTTTGTGTGTTGCGAACCATATGAAATAAATAAAGCGAATGTTTTGTGCAAATGCCTTGTTGTTTCTGATATTAGCTTGTCCGAGCTAACACAACGTCAGATTGGGGTACGGGTTGAGAAGCCTTAGGCTTTGATCTAAAACGTCGTGCTTCCAAAAATGTTATGCTTCCAAAACGTTCGTCTGATCAATCTAAGACATCTTCTAACTATAGTCGAGCAACTTATTCGACTCATAGTTCACTCACGATCACTTCTTCGACCACCTCGTTCTTCGAAATTTCCCGGTCGATACTTATCGTCCGCGACTCGACCACCAAGTTGATGCTCAACCAGCCTTATGTCTCGACCATTTTTATCCCGAAGGGCGGGTTATCACATTTTTCCCCCTTAATAGAATTCGTCCTCGAATTCTTAGATGGCCAATTGCTCAGCTTCACCACCTTCTCCTCCTTAGTGTGTTTTGATGATGATCACTTCTCGGATAAATTCGTCTTGTAGTCTTGGTCATATGATGTGCTTTTTCATTGGCTGGCCTTTCTTATCGTCTTCAGTAGAATGATCGCTGGATCCTCTCTTACTGTTGCTCTTGTTGGGAATGTCCTGGAATTTGTTGTACTAACTCTAGTAGAAGTTGTAACGTCGAGGTTCCGACAAACGTATAATATTAGGTGGTTATAATGTTTTGCTAGAAACCACTTATAATCTATGAATTGAGAATTCATTGCTAATATTATATGATTCTACAGGGTCACACACCTAAGCAGACTGGATACAGTTTTATATTTACTGCTGCGTAATGTATACAATACAAATATATGATATTAGTATTATATACTAGGATCGGCCCGCCCTACGGGCGGGGTGTGCATTATAAAACAATCTTGAAGCTAACGTATTAGTATGTCTCATGGGTTTTTTTTTTTGTTGCTGGAAGGATGAATGCATGAGAGTTTGATGGTTCGTAAGGGTTTTGTGATACGCTGTTAAGTAATTGGTAGTTTTATGAAATTTAGGAATATGGATGTGTGGACAATACCAGTAGCTATTGCTTCAGTTGTACAAACCTAAAACCGTTCAAATAATTTAATTTTAATTGTTTCGTTGGAGTGAATTGTTTGATAAAAACCGAACAGGAATGCATGCAGTTAAAATTAAAGGGCCCATATAATGGGGAATATCCAAAACAGAAACATCCAAATTTGCAAAATCAAATAAACATGCATAAACATTACGTAAACGATAGTCTAAACATTATTAATTGTTGATATATATCAACCAGCACGTGCCTTCTTCACCACCTTTGACGCCCCTGCGCCAGTCTTCTTACGCGCCTTACTGGTTCCACCTTGATCACCTGCAGCAGTTGATGGCTCGATGGTCTGACTGGCATCATCATCATCGTCGTCGTCATCATCTCCCTGTACAATATGCAAAAACGCATATGCAATTAGCAAGGAGCTACTTGAACATCACGATACACACGTAACTTACATTATTCACGACGTCATCTGCTGGCAGACGTCCATGATCCTCAGCAATACGTGTTATGGTGAATGTCTTGTGATGCTCGGTAAAGTTAAACGCAGTGACCCTCACTTGGAAAGTGTACGTTTTTCCTTCCATGTCTGCAATGAACGGGGGTAACCTAGTGTCCTCAGGGTTCACACCGTCTTATGCTAGTGACGAACATGACCTTTGGATCAACCCTCATAGCCTCAAGCTGTATATGGAAAGCAACAGCCTGAGAGTCAAATAAGCTTAAAGTGACAGTCTCATCACTGCACATATCAGAAAAATCAATTGTCATCAAAAACATCCATATAATACGTTCAGAATTAATATATGGACAGCATATATAGAAAAGACACAATGACAATTACCTATCCAGCTTCAGAGTCACTATAACACGATTCTTCTCCTCCGGAGGATCGCAAACCGTGCTCTTCACACTCAATATCTCACCTATGATGTCTACATCAAATTCAAAGCAGGTATCATTCTCTTACAAAGTCAGACTGATCATAACTCTATGTACTCAGAGCATCAACAACAAATAAGGACGTTTCAGGTGTGATCAACATACCTGGTTGCTGAGTGTTCGTATTGGCAAGACCAATCAGCTCCGAGTGGTTAAGGAACCGGAATGCTTCCTCTGGCAAGGGGGAGTCAGGTTCGGTCAACTCTTGGAATGAGGTAGACTCGTTGAACCGAATCATTAAAGACGAATCAGTGAGTCAGAAATTCTGCGCGCATCTGGAGACATCAAAACCGGACACGGAAAACATTGTCCCGACATGTAGCTTTTCCCGGAACTGTGGGAGACGGCCAGCACTGATCGTGACTTGCATCACAGTCGACTGAAACACATTAAAGATTATATCAGTGCTACATCAGTATAAACTCAAACGGATCATCAGTACTATAAATTACAGGAACCAAAACCTAGATAATAAACAGCATGATCAATGACAAACCAAAACAATAATCTTTGTATATATAAAAGGCTTTGTATTTCTATAATATAATATTAGATCAGATCAGCAACACTCGTGTATTTCTATAACAAAGAACTTATGGGGAAATCAACATTTCTAAAAAATAATAGTCAACCGCATAATCACGTTACGGATATATAATTTCCAGATCACATCAGCAAGTTTCGAAGTTTTCTATAACAAAGGACATATGAAAAAATCAACAGTTCTAAAAAAATATTATTCAAAGGCGTTCAGATCTAATCAGGATGGGGAACTTACATTGACATCAACCATGAGCAGATCCATCCACATTAGCTCTCCACCTCGCTTAACGTTCCTAGCCTCCCAGAATCGAAGCAGTCTCGCCTCCACAACGGATGAGCACCGCCCAGTCTTGAGATCGGAAAAGAAAACCTTCGCCATAGCCATTAAGAAAGATGAGGGGTCAGATTCGAGTATTAATGAGTCGCGAGAGTATTAGAGTGTAGGTAACGCGATACGTACCGGTGAGATCTTTATATAGCAGAGGAGCGGCACAGGAGGGAGCTTCGCAGTGGTGATTAAAGACGATTTAAGTCCATTGATTATCGAAGAACCGTTACAGGAGATGGATCGCAGCTGCGCCGATCGAATGAGAGCGGAGATCACGAAGGCGAGCGTAGAGGATGATTAGGGTTCCACCAGGAGATTGGGGTAGTCGGGCAGCGTACGAACATAGCATGAAGCCCAAATGCGAAGCCCGTAATAACCGAATCACACTTTAGTGAAATGGTGCGTATCCGACGTGGCAGCGCGAGGGAGCTTCAATTTCCAGCGTGGCATCCGAGCTGGCATGCCCAGGAGAGATACAATGCTTTCTTTATATATAAAGATGTTTGCATGTCAAACAAGTCAATGAACGTGTGTTAAGCCCACTCCTCCCTTTAGTAAGACTTTGGGTTAAGCCCATTATTAACCTAGTTAGGTTTATAATGTGAGGTAGATAAGAGGACGTGGGGTTAATGTTTTTTGTGTGTAACAAAAACGTGGCCGACCAATACGAAACCCTAAGAGACAAAAGAGTTTGTCAAGTTCTTTGAGATTTGATCTCGACGGCACTGGCATCCCGTATCGATCCAGTTTGTGTGCATGTGGATACCGGTAGAGGCACGACGTTTGGAGTGCTTGAAATCTCGACTCGGTTTATTCATCTTTCCGCTGCGAATAACCAGGTATATTCAAGACTGTAAGATCTAGATTTATTTCAGTATTGACATGAGATTCTAGGCAAACTGAATTCATAAGTAGATTTATAAATCGTTATAAACCGGTATGAATTCCTACAGCTCTGCCATAACACTCTGATTTCCCATGATACGAACTTGTCCAGATTCCTCAAATCCTTCTCGATCTCTCTTTCCCCAAATACTGATGAAGTCCTTTCCAACGAAGTCTTGTTTCCTCCCATCTCTCTAGTTCATACCACAGCCCAGTTCTCTGAATCTGTCTCTTCTCTTTCGCTTCGGGTTTGGGTTTGGCCTCGAACTCCCTCCACTTTAAGGTTTTCATCCCTTAAAGTTCCGATCAACGAACACACTTACTCGCTGCAACTCAAAAGAACACTTCAAATTGGTTGTTCATGGTGGTTAGTGTATTGATGGCAATGTCAATATTATAAATACTTGGTGAAGATGAGGATAATTAGGTGAAAGAATTATTTTAGAAAAAAGAAAGAAAAAAACTAATAGCATTTTCGTAAATAATTCAAATTTTTAGGTTGAACAGGGAAAAAGTAAGTTTAAAAAAAACATGGATTATTTTTGTGTTTGATTTGAAATTTTAGGTCATATTTGAAAAAATCCCAAAAAATACATGTAATCATGTAAAATTTGTGTTTTTATCTTTTTGACGAAGATGATAAATTTGGTTTCCGACAAGATGTAATCGAATAACTTTTAAGAAGAATTATCTACTATACACTAAGTTTGATTCTTAATGGTGGTGAATGATATCAACAATTTATATATCTTCTTAGGAAACTGGCTGTACAACTTGTTATCTTCCACCTTTGGAAACAAAGGAACAACCTAAGGCATAATCAGATATCTCTCCCAGCAGCTCTAGTCTTCAGTGGCATTGATAAGGAGATGAGAAACATTATTTCGCCAACAATGGATGTTCTGAGAGGTTGTGTCAGACAAGTAGTTCCGAAGAATCATGCTTTCTGTTGGTGTCTTTTCTTCCTTTACGATTTCTCCCCTTGGAGACGTTACAACAAGCATTGATTCCACGCCATTAACAAGTAGTTAAATCTTTGATCCACTATATCTCATTAAGTGATTCTTATCTCTCTCCTAGGCCATGGAATTCCTCCTATATAAAGGTAAGTAATCATTGCTAAAATTATCATCCTCACAGTTCTTCATAGCAATACAAATTGAAACAAAGTCTGGCATATGATCTCAAAAGTTTCAAACTTTTGTATGCAAATCTTTATTAAACTCTTACAGAGATCTTTACACTTTCTTTAGTTTCTTCGCTAGAATTATCATCCTCACAGTTCTTCATAGCAATACAATTTTGAAACAAAATGCGTATGACTGGTGATTATTTTTGAGGAGGAACAATCATTCCCACTTATTCCTTTTATTTTATTCTTTTTCATTCTTTTTTTATTTGTTCATAGTGTTTCTCAAATGGTTACCAGTCACATCTTTGGATGCAGATAAGTAGATTATGCTTTTATAGAGAAAAAAAAGAAGATCAGTAAGGAAGGCATGAAGTAAATAGAGCGTGAAGAAAGCATGAAACTTTCGGATCTTCCTCCAACAGAATCAATGGTATCAGATCTAGCTCAACCCTTTCCGATTTATCCTATTTCTCCGCGGGCTTTAAGTCCCTGTATTCAAAATATCTTTCTGTGCAAATCTTTCTTAAACTCTTACAAATATTATTTCAATTCCGTTTTTCGATTATTCTGCCAAGTGGAGTTTGTTATTCCATACATTGTAGACATCAAGAGTCTTGACTCAAGACTATAAGAATGCATTTGGCAGAAAAGCTGGTTTGTATTTTTGTTTTTTTTCATATTGTAAATTTAAATCTCACGTCTCTTCATCTTTGGGTTTAACATGTTTCAGATTTACGGTCTCTGCAGGGTCTTCATTTACTGGCATGTGTATTGAGACATGCGGATATGCCAAGGCGGAACAGAGACAACATAACATAATGTCGAGCCGTTCAATTCTACTCCACTTCCACCTTCAACACCAACTCTGTTAAGGTCAAAATAATATTAAAGCAAATAATCTCTAATATTGTCATATAGATTGCTTTTGATTTTCTCAATGTTTCTTATGCAGATGATCGTTGGCTTAACTTCCGATCGCATCCAACAACATGGTGCTTCTTCAACATAACCATTAGTTTATATGATTACAACATTGTCAAGTTCTAACAAATGATGGCTATGATGCTTCTGGTACAGAAGGCAGTGATCGAATTCCTTCTACAAACATCCCACATCAAGACGAGAAGTATAATTATCATCAGTAGAGTTTAGGTCTCAAGGGTTGATCACCCTTGAGCATTTTTTGATATATGGTTGGTAACATTCAAATGCATCAATAAAGAAAAGTCAACATTCTCAGACAAAAGATTGATGGAAGAGCACGTTTATCGCGGATCTTAAATGCGTTCCTTAGATTATTTACAATTAAAATTAAAGAAAAAAATGGCATTAAACTAAGATGCGTGACTTAATTAGGAGATGGAAGGGACGTTCCTTACCAGTACGTGTCACAATATTATAGGTATTTTCTCTTTTTCCTCATAGTTTTGGTTCTTTTTGCATTAACTCCAACTTAACTTAATTACTTTAAAATTCACTAAGAACCAAAGTATGGTTTCACCAATAAACATGCTCTAAAGGAGCTCTTAAAATAAGCATCATTTGGAAAATAAACAAAAAATGGAAGACTTTTGTTCATTGTCAATGAAGAATTTTGTAAAAGCTTTGGTATTTTCACAAAGAATAACCCATTAAATTTAAACATTATATGATGAAATTTAGTTAACCGCAATGAAGTTAAAGTTTGAATATCACAACATCAAACAGTTTTAATCGTAAAAGTTGATTAACAGAGAAATCAAAGAAATAATAATTTAAAAATAATATACAGTAAATATTTTTTGATGATAAACATAAATTCTTAAAAATATCTAATGTTTCATAGTGTTTTGTAATTTTTTTAAAAAATTCTATGTATCTTATTAATATAGTTAAACTAAAACAAAAATTGAGAGAAATTAAATAATTATATTTTTCCAAATTTTATTATAATTAGACAAGTTTATAATTTTTGAAATGAATTTTAAAATACGTAGACAATTACGAATCTTAATGATATTTTTAATTAAAAGTAAATTAAAAAATTAAAATAAATTTGTATTATTATTTTATTTAATCGTCCGTCTGTGGGACGGGTTTACCCTGATCTATATCTATATATATAAAGTTGAAGTATCTGCCTTCTCAGGCGTCTACGTCACTTTGGAGATGGGGGCTTTCTCGCCACGTGTCGATTTCAACACCACCGTTTTGGCAAGTCAAACCGAGGAAGTTAATGTCGTTTCCTTCCACTAACATAACAAAATATTCTGATATACAAGCCAATAAATTTCTAATTATCCTTCATATACGCTAAGCTTAATCATTTTCCATTATTGTGATACTGCTCAGAGAATCATTGAGGCATATACGATTAAATAAAAAACCCAACTTCATCTCTCCCATCTTCAAAATCAAGACTCAAACCACAATATCAGAACCTTCTTCTAAGCTCTCCTACGTACGTATAATCTAGATCTCTAACA
>NC_027753.1:9242735-9243396 GCF_000695525.1 Brassica oleracea var. oleracea
GTAATCAAAACTCCAAACTTATCAAGTTTTGATCATCCAAAAACTCTCTGAAAAGCTTCAATATATCAACAAAAGTGACCATACCAACCAAACAACCATCTTCATCAACCACCCACACATAACTCACCCTATGAGCGATAGCTTGTATCATCACAGCCATCAACGAGCTTCTCCGATTACACACTATCGCCACCGACTTCCTCGCCATCCTCGCCGCACTACTCACCGACCTCCCATACGACTTCGCTCTCCCCGCCGGAGCCTCTTCATCCGACGAAGAAGACCCCGACGAACCCGACAAAGAATCGACCAGCGAGATCAAACCCACCAAACCTTTCTCTTCAAGACGATTCCTAATTAGTAATCAATTATTAAAAAACATAAATTATTTTCCGTGGACTTATTGTATACTATAGAAAGCACTGTATTTTACTATCATTTTATTAACGACATATAACAGAACCTGGAATTCTCATATATGACTATTTCTTTTTTTATAAGAGTTAGTATTAATAAGAAAAGAACATGTATATGGTTTGATAAACATAAGATAATTCTTTTTGAAATAATAGCATGGTAAAAAAATTAAAAAAAACTCTCTATATAGTAAATAAACTAAAACTAATATTTTCTGTATTATAGAAGAGAGAAACGATGTATG
>NC_027753.1:9243696-9279439 GCF_000695525.1 Brassica oleracea var. oleracea
ATACATCAACTTAATCAGAGATGGCTTTTTCAGCTTATTAGACAACCCAACGTACAAAACGCGTAGCGCCGGCGTACCCTTAGTATATAAAAGAGAAGACTTTCTTCGGCAACCACGTCATCAGCAAGGAAGAGGTAAATGAAGACACGTGGCACGCCTAAACTCGAGTTTCTAAAAAAAATCGTTCTTGTTTATAAATTGGCTATTTAGTTGATCAAATAATAAAACCGGTCTCTTTACCATGTTTAAAAAAGAAAAAAAAAGGTCTCTTTACCATTGGGCCCGAAATATATCAGGATAAAGCCCAAGAAAGATTTATGGATAACCCTACTCACACCATCTTCTTCTCTTTGGTACTTACTCTATGTTCCATGGAACGCGGTGGCGTAACCGTTGTTTGCACTCAATCAAAGTTATTTACGTAGCCTTTAACACCACCGACCCACTATTCCCACTTCGTCTCATTCTATACACCATTTCCTTCTTCAAGGGTTACGAATCTTGACCTATAAACAAGGGTATTCGACTCTGTAAAATTCATCAGTTTTTACTTCTCAATCATTGTTAATCATATCCCGATGGAGCTGTTCCTGTTCCGAAATGAAGAATGATTACTTTTTGGCAAACACCAATATACATCTTTCTGGTTAGTCTCCTATCCTTTGCTTCTAAAACAGAGAATTCAAATACCATTTTGATGTTGACAATGTTCATTTTCTCTCTCGGGAAGACATTATTGGCAAACTAAAAGCAATCAGGCACATGTTGAATGATGCCGCACACGACAAAGAACGTGTTATGGAAACTATTAGAATTCAAAGGTCAGTGAAAAAGCCCTGTGTGAAGACCTCTTCATAGGCTTCATCTCTAATAAACATTAAAACGATTAACTCCACTTCTATCATTACTCCTGTATAGGGATGTATCTTTTGTTTGCATGAGTGTGTTCGACGCACTAGCAGTAATTTTCATGAAAAGTTACTCAGCTTCAATGTGGGCCTTAACGGTCACTGTAGGGGAACGGGGAAGAAGCACCTGAGCTGAAAGAAGAAGGCTCAGATTTGCACTAGGAACAGTACTGGTGCCAAGTTACGAGAAAGAGGTAAACATTTCTAATATCAAAGAATTTAAGAGAGACCATACACTATTAAGTATGTGTGGTTGAAGTTTCCTGCCTCTGTATGTTACGTTCTCCTTGAATCCATCAACTAGATTGCTAGCGTATTGAAGAAGTTAATAGATGATGGTTTGACTTCTTTCTACGACCAATTTTTTTTCTTCAAGGTCTTTATTAAGATTGTAGTTCCCATCACCTATGACTTTTTCTATTTATATTACACTGGCAGCAAGCGTTTTCTGAAGAATTTAACAGGAAACATCAAGTGAGAAATCGTCTGTCTAAGTGAGCATCAAGAAATGTTTTGGTCTGACTATGTAATTAAGTTGCATTACTCTTTGTTGTATGACTGTATCAACCATTAAATCACTGAATTCTCAAATATATAATTGGGTCTGTTATTATTCGTCAGATCTGTTACTGGTGATATTTTTTTAATAAAGTAAGGATGAGATAATTTAGAAAAAAAGTAAGATGAGATTAGATCTACAAGGTATCATTTAACTGTTCGATTCTGAACATGTGAAGATAGTTTTGGAAAGTAGATGGTGTGATTTTCAGTAGAGAAAAACAAGAATTTGTAAAAAACAAGAATTTGTAACATCACAAACTAAAGAAAGGAATACTGATGATTGACGTTGTGAGCATTAACCGTAAAGCAAATTAAATCAATTTTTTATTGGTTTATGAGACGAAGTGTTAACTCTCATTTCATGTATCAGTTTTAAGTAAGCGAAGCGAATCAATATATGAAAGGGGCTAGAGGCAGGGGCGGCTTAACAGGGAGGTCGGTCAGTGTGACCGTCCCAAGGCCTAGTCTAATTCTAGTAATATTAGGGGTCTTGATTTTTAAAAGAGTTATTCTTGAACCTCACCATCCAATAGAATTTCATTATTTTAAATTCGATATCTTTTAAAAAAGGAAATAAAATATTATCAAGTTATATTATGTTTTTTAAATTAAAAAAAAAAAATAGTAGTTACAGAAAAAATAATTAAAAAATAATATTTTTAACATCGTCAGCAAAACACTAAACCCTAAATCCTAATCCCTAAACCCTAAACCCTAAACCTTTGGGTAAATCCTAAACCCTTAGGTAAACCGTAAACCCTTGGATAAATTCTAAACTTTAAATAAAAAAACACTAACACCCTAAACCCTAAACCCTAAACCCTAAATCCTAAACCGTAAACCCTTGAGTGTTTTAGTGTTTAGTGATTTTGATTTAGAGTTTAGGAGTTATCCTAGAGTTTAGGGTTTACCCAAGGGTTTAGGGTTTAGGATTTAGGGTTTAGGGATTAGGGTTTAGGGATTAGGATTTAGGGTTTAATGTTTTGCTGACGACGTTAAAAATATATTTTTTTAATTACTACTATTTTTTTTTTACCTTTTAATTTAAAAAACATAATATAATTTGACAATATTTTATTTTCTTTTTTAAAAGATATCAAATATGAAATAACACAATCCTATTGGTTGGTGAACCTAGAGGTTCATCCTAGGGGATGAACCCAAGAATAAGTCTTCTTAAAATTAGCATGTCTGGTCCAGATTTGGACAGTATAAAAACATGATATTTCTACGTCTCTAGTTAAAAAATACCAAATAGAAATGTGTGTATACTGTGATCTTGAGTCTGCAATTAGTTGCAAAACTAGCTAATCTTTAGGGTTCTAAATTTTTTTTTGTGCAAGGGCCCTTGGTTATATTGAGCCGGCCCTGGCCAGAGGCGAGGATGAGAACTTTGAAAGCATATATGTAACAACCGCAAACCCTTTCTCAAAAAAAAAAAAATGTAACAGCCGCAAATTATTCACCCATTCATCACTATAATTAAAATAACGCACTTTCAAAACAAAACAAAAGGTAAATAAGCAATTTTTTTAAAAAATACATGCAAACCATAGAAAACGTGACTATCATTATATCAAATACAGCGGTTCATTTAAAACCGCACAGCATGCCCATATATTTTATCTTTTAATAATAATAATTTGTTTATATGATCAGTATTAAAATCTGACTCTTAGAAATAAAAAATATTAGTCACTCTTACTTTAGATTTTCTTCAGCTATATCACATTACAATAGGGGATCAAAAATATAGATTATTACATTTTCTAATTTTTTTAATTTAATAATTTGTGTCTAACAACAAAAAATGTGTGATCTTTTCAACTCAAACCAACACCATAAAATTTACAATATGATCTTAGAATAAACATAGATAAAAGTACATTTTCAAATGTTTTGTAAAATTAAAATATATTTAGTATAAAATAGTATTAGTGTAAACTAACCCGCCCGTATGGCAGACCGAATTCTAGTAACATATAAACAAATTGTTCTTATAAATAAAAATTTCACATTTATATCACGAACAATGAGAAAAGATTTTTCGTTTATGGTTTTTGGTAGGGCAAAAGTATTTTTTTGTAATATTGGAGAGTTTGGAATCTGCTCTTCAATGAAAAAGTAAAATTGTTTTTAATGTTTCATGGTATAACGGTTAAAGTCATCATTAGCATCACTGAATCATCATATATATAATTTATCTATATAAGTATATTATGCTATATGATTATATATTGCATAATATAAGTAGTTTTTAGGTTTATTTTAATTTTTTTTTGAACAAAAGGTTTATTTTAATTAATATGCACTTATTGATACATATTAGTAAAATTATTATATCCGCATTGCGGGTAAAACATCTAGTATATATATAATTTTATTTTATATTGATATATATATCCATACTAATAAATAATTAAAGTGATTCTAACAGACTCGTAAGATATTGGACCATATATATATATAACTAAGAATATTTATCATGTATGCGCAAGTTTGAAAAAAAAAAATTTGTACGCTTCTACGTTAAAATTATAGAAAACAATACATATTCAAAAGCATAAACCATGTATATACATAATGATCAACTATTGCAATTGTTACAGAACGAAATCTAGTAAATAAAAGTGTATTAACGTATGTGCTATAAATGATCATGCATAGAATTCATTCACTTTGAGCGCGTGGAATGACATCGGGGACAAAATAATTGCTAGCGGTCGAGACTTCTTGGACCTCCATATTGATGATGCATTTGTATGTTTTCTGAAAATAGACTATCTACATTCATTAGGACTCCAGAAACTTTGATCTTGAACTGAATTAAATCAACTACCTTATTAATTGTTCGTTTATCTCTCTTTATCTCTGCAACTTCTTTTTCTTCACTCTTCAATTTAGCGTTTGTCAACGAAACAAACAAACAAAATTTATAAAAAAATGGATGATCACTTCAAAACTATTGTTATAGTAGTTATCGCCAGTGTTTTGGTTGGGGGAGTGGTTCTTTTGATATATTGTTCCATTTGCATTAATAAAAAGCAGAAACTTCGATTGCCGGAGCCGCCACAGGTTCAACGACGGATGATAGTCAGTGATCCTACACATCAGCAAAGTGGAATTCATGTGGACAATGGTAAGATTATTAAGAAATGAGAAACTTAGCTCACTTTCGACTAAGTCTAGGTTCTTACTTGTTTTTTCTTTTTTCTTATTTTGCAATGATAAAAACTTTTCCGGTTAAGCCGACTTTTGTAATACCTTATAAAACCCTCTCATTTCATTTACTGAAATTCATATTCAAAAAAAAATTGAGGAAGTTTATTACAAATAAGTCTTCTTTACTATAACATTGCTGTTTTCTTCAGTAAAAAAAAACATTGAGATTTTCTTTCAAAAAAGTTTTTTAAAAAATGGTGGTACCAAGCAACACTAGATCACCAAGAGCTTTTTGATTCTTTTGGGCCTTGGCTAATGAGGTGTCGTGCATTTTACGGTCGGTTCTCCTAAAGATCGCTCGAGGGGTGGAAGGGGCACCATTGTGAAGCATGTTGTTCCAGTCGCTCCATACTCCGTAGATAATAGCTTGGTCAACAAGACGCCTAAAAATTTGGGAGAGCTTCAGGGTAAGAGAGATGATGGCGGTTTCGCTGTTATGACAGCTTCTTCTACTTCGGCAACATTTTGCGATTTTGGTGGTGGTGGTTGCAGTAGTGGTGGCTGTGGTGGTTGTGGTGGTGGCTGTGGGGGCTGAATAGTTGATAAAATTTGATTTTTTCCAAAGATATATTGTATTGATATTTATTTCTTCATAGTTTTCGCCAAGATTTAAGTATTTTGTTTAACTCTGTGATTGCTGATTATCCAGCGGATTCAGTAACATTCATCTTATGTTAATTTATGTTATTTGCAATTAATGTAACGTGGATCATCCCTAAACTTTCTAATGAAATAATCCATGTTCTAAAAATCGACCGCCTAGCCGTCTAGGCGCTACGCGTCACTCTTCCGCCCCGATTTATGCCAAATCGGTTTAAAAAATCGGATATCCGATTTTTTCCGCCTAGACCGCCTAAATAACCGCCTAGCCGCCTAATCTTTTTTTTTTAAATAATATTTTTATTTGTTTATTTGATCTAAAATTTTATAAATATCATTTATATTCATAATTTTGATGAAAATTACAGTATATTAAGTTTATATATTATATTTGTGTGTTTTATATAATCTTAAACATGAAAATATATTAATGTTATACACAATTAAAGATTAACATGTTTTATAACATAATAAACCATCTAAAAATTTCACCCGGCATAGTTTCCGATTAATCCCCGATTTTCTCTTTAGGCGCTAGGTCCAACCCGACCGCCAGACTAGCGCCTAGCGCGTTCCCGAACAGGGGAAATAATACTATAGGTACAAATCTTTAATTAGGCTAGTGGTTAATGAAGCCATAGATGGGCGAAGTCACGAAGAGTAATGGGTTCGATTATCTATAATTTGCATTTACCAAGTTAATTTAATTGCTAAAAAACTATATTCATATCTACGGGATTACAGGTGGAGTTACTATAGTTTTATTTTTCTTTCTTTTTTGCTAAAATTAATGAAGATTTATTATGCCAGGCTGCCGGCCAGTGAATTATAGGATCATTTCTATCATTACTAGCAAATGAATTCACTGTATGCATAATCAAGATTTCAGAATGCAGTCTTAAAAGCATCCATCATACAAACCAATCTGTTAAATGGTTCCACTTAGTGTCTTCAGTAAAGGAAAAAGGGTTAATTCCAACCGAACAATTTCTGTCGTGCTTTTTTTACTTAAACTTTGTTATTGTGCTTATTTTATCTCATATTATTAATTATTTCAAATAAATTACTCGGACTATCACATTTAAGCAGAAATTGACCAAAATAATGTTGGTCAACCATCTATAAATATCAAAAAAGCATTTGATAATTCAAAACACCAAAAAAATATTATATCCTAAAATCCGTGACAAATTTGGATAGCCAGAAAACATTAAAAATATACACAAAATCAAAATATACCCAAAAATCAGTGATAAGCTATAAACATTCAGCATACCAAAAATATATCAAAAACAAAAACTATATCTGAAACTAACATATATATAATTTTTATAATTTGAGGATAGGATCATTTTTCTGTTAGGAACCAGAACATAAACAATGTCCAAAATACCGAGAGTACATGACCTAGGTTTACATATGTCTATTTTACTCAATCAAATACATGAATAATCTAATTTATTATTTATTTTGGTATCACAATATATTTAAAAATCTTGGGTTTTTATTTCATGGGTTTTCTGTATATTTTAGGTTTTGGATATATTTTGATAAAAAGTATTTATTGGATTTACTCTTCTTGTTTAATTGTTTTACTTTATATATGTTTCCGTAGTATCATGAATAATCTTGCATCATTTTACCTTAACAAGTAGCATGAATTCTAAAAGCTTATAAATCATTGTTAAGGCTTATTAGTTATTTGTAAGAATATTACGATATGTATAGAGCTTTATAAATTGGTTATAAAATGATAAAGTAATGTATAAGAATCATTACTAGTTCCATCCACTGACTGATACATACAATGTAATAGTGGTTAGTTTTATGTTGACCAAATCGGATACTCATATTTTCCAAATTGTTAACCTTATGCTTAACAATTGACTTGCATCTTGTTCTCGACCAAACAACTTACTACAAAATCAATACACTGTCTGATACTTTTGAAGAGAACAACCAATCTACATATTGTCTATCTCCATTTTTAGTTCTCTTTTGTAATATATATTGGAAAGATGTCTACCAATAGCATTCTTCGGAATGTTGTCTTACCACTAGACTCTTTTCAACCATATAATCTTTTAATCTCTAATCAGTGTTTTGCCAATTTGCAGGATCATCAACATCTAAAACCTCATATTCCTTTCTAATGTTAAAACCATCCACATCATGAGACCCCCTTTTCAGTATCCTTTTCTCCTATTCTCATTATCAACTCTATCACACTCATCAATTTTTAAAGTTTTTAATTTTTAACATACTTAAACATAGAACCCACAACATATTTTACCAATTATATTTCTTGTTATGTTTTTCGGATCATGTTTGACATTTTATTTTTCTTGTTGAAGATCCTAAAATTGACATGTATAAAATAATATTTTAGCATCATAAATATTTTAATTACAAACATAATTATTATCATGAGGATTTTACTTATAGAGTTTGATAGTATCATATGAGTTATGTTAGATAAAGCTAATAATTGTATATAACAAAATTATTGTATAGTCTTAGAGTTTAATATCTTGATAATACACTTTTTCTCTCCCCACTTTGTATTCTTCCTCTCAACATTCAAGTTCTTGTTATAGTATCATAGCATCACGGTCTATCTTCATCATGAGTGTATCGCGATACTAATGTGATCCAAAAACGTATTCAGATTTCTAAATGGGACGATCTTGTATCCAAAACCCGCAACTGGAGTCAACAACTCACATTGGGATTGGGATACTATATCTGATGTGTATGATTTTTTTTTTGTCCTATGTTGTTTTTTGGAACTGTCTTGTCATATGTTTGTCTCACAATGCATATATGCGAAGATGTACAGTCAGAGAGGAAAGCTGAAACTAGTTCATCATAGGTATGATGGATAAAGGAAAGGTATGATGTAGAGCTGAATGGAGTGGTTATCAAAATGCGATCACTAAAAGGAAGATTGATTTTGGAGAAGCTTGAGGAAAGTTGTTTAGAGTGATTAATGTATTTTTTTTTACGAAAAGAAAGCTTGACTTATCTGCTGAAGAAACACAAAAAACAAATTTAGATTTGTAGATCTTTGATTTTAGGGTTGCCCCTAAATATAACGAGACGTGAGCATATTGTATGTGCAGTTAACACACAAATAGAGTTTCTAGCTGGGAGAATTTTGTTAGTTCTTGTAAAGTGAGATAAAACACTTAGAGGCTAAGACAGAAACTGTTCAAAAGACTTTGTACGAACATTTGCATAAGAGAGACTAGATCAGCGATTCAAAATTTGTCTAGAGCTTGTGGAAAAATTATTTTTATGCAAAACTTGCAAACGCATTTAAAAATATTAACCTAAATGTATTTCTTGGAAGATATTCCCATGTATTATTGTGTGATATAATTTAGGGTCAATTTGCTGAATGATTATATCGGAAAAAATTTTAGTTTTGTAGTAGGAGAATAGAGAGAGATAGAAATAGAAATGAGGAGAGAAAGAGAGTCATATGGTTAGTTGGTGAAATATAGATTTTTTTTTTGTTGTATGCTCAAATTTCCCTATAATTTATGCAGTAGATAAATTTGACATTAACAGTATGTATCTTCAATTTCAAGAAACCAATTATTTTTTTATGTTCACTTCAAGAAACCAACTTTAAACCAGAAATTTGGACAAAATCATGTTCTTCAAGGAAAAAAAATAAGCGACAAAGTTGATTTATATATATATATATATATATATATATATATGTATTATATTTGACCAAAAAATGTATATTATATTGATAAACTATCATATTTTATATATTTTTATGATTACTCAAAAAGGTTTTGGTTCACGAGCTAACCAACTAAGAATTATACTGTCGACATACGAGAACACATCACCGCATGCTCGAGCTTTATAAAGCATCGGTACAAACATTTGAAACATGTGATATAAAAGATAAATATAAAAAGTACAAGATAAATAACGTTTGAATAAATTCATGCCAAGGCCAAAATCGGTGGCAAGGTTATAGGAAAATATAAGATGAGAAGGCTTTAGGCACGCAGTTATTGCTAATGGCGAGATTGCCTAATCCAATCTAGCAAAAGGGCACAAAGCTTTGTTCACATATTTTTAATAAATCCATAATGTAATTAACGTTTGTCCTTACCGAGATGTTTGACATCCATATTCACTCGAAAAGAAAACACGCCTATCGTATTAGTTACCGTGGAATTAAGAGTTATTCTTAGGTTTACCCATAGGGTAAATCTTTAGGTTCATCAACCAATATAATTTCATTATTTCAAATTTGATATCTCTTAGAAATAGAAACAAAATATTGTCAAGTTATATTATGTTTTTAAAATAAGAAAATGAAAAAAAAATTTAATGTCGTCAGCAAAACACTAAACCCTAAATCCTAATACCTAAACCCTAAACTCTTGGATAAATCATAAACTCTAAATATAAACATTAAACACTAAAACCCTAAATCTTAAATCCTAAACTAAACCCTTTAGTGTTTTAGTGTTCAGTGTTTTTGATTTAGAGTTTAGGATTTATCCAAGGGTTTAGGGTTTATCCAAAGGTTTAAAGTTTAGGATTTAGGGTTTAGTGTTTTGCTAGCGACGTTAAAAATATTTTTTTTTTGTAATTACTATTATTTTTTATTTATTTATTTTTATCTTTTAACTTTAAAAACATAATATAATTTGACAATATTTTGTTTTCTTATTTAAAAGATATCGAATATGAAATAACATAATTTTATTGGTTGTTGAGGTTCAAGAATAAGTATGGAATTAATATCTATTATGTAAATCCTTTCTTGATATTCCACATTGTTGTCAGTCATTCTCATACGCTAGTCACTAATCTCAAAAGCCGAAAAGGGTATTTGATTAACATTAAAATATCACCACAGTGTATGCATACTTTATCTTCCAAACATACTATAACATTTTCGAACAAATGTAAATTTATGTTTACGATGGAATGGACTCCCCAATCAAATGAGGTGTCGTGCATTTTACGGTCGGTTCTCCTAAAGATCGCTCGAGGGGTGGAAGGGGCACCATTGTGAAGCATGTTGTTCCAGTCGCTCCATACTCCGTAGATAATAGCTTGGTCAACAAGACGCCTAAAAATTTGGGAGAGCTTCAGGGTAAGAGAGATGATGGCGGTTTCGCTGTTATGACAGCTTCTTCTACTTCGGCAACATTTTGCGATTTTGGTGGTGGTGGTTGCAGTAGTGGTGGCTGTGGGGGCTGAATAGTTGATAAAATTTGATTTTTTCCAAAAATATATTGTATTGATATTTATTTCTTCATAGTTTTCGCCAAGATTTAAGTATTTTGTTTAACTCTGTGATTGCTGATTATCCAGCGGATTCAGTAACATTCATCTTATGTTAATTTATGTTATTTGCAATTAATGTAACGTGGATCATCCCTAAACTTTCTAATGAAATAATCCATGTTCTAAAAATCGACCGCCTAGCCGTCTAGGCGCTACGCGTCACTCTTCCGCCCCGATTTATGCCAAATCGGTTTAAAAAATCGGATATCCGATTTTTTCCGCCTAGACCGCCTAAATAACCGCCTAGCCGCCTAATCTTTTTTTTTTAAATAATATTTTTATTTGTTTATTTGATCTAAAATTTTATAAATATCATTTATATTCATAATTTTGATGAAAATTACAGTATATTAAGTTTATATATTATATTTGTGTGTTTTATATAATCTTAAACATGAAAATATATTAATGTTATACACAATTAAAGATTAACATGTTTTATAACATATATTTATTTTGGTATCACAATATATTTAAAAATCTTGGGTTTTTATTTCATGGGTTTTCTGTATATTTTAGGTTTTGGATATATTTTGATAAAAAGTATTTATTGGATTTACTCTTCTTGTTTAATTGTTTTACTTTATATATGTTTCCGTAGTATCATGAATAATCTTGCATCATTTTACCTTAACAAGTAGCATGAATTCTAAAAGCTTATAAATCATTGTTAAGGCTTATTAGTTATTTGTAAGAATATTATGATATGTATAGAGCTTTATAAATTGGTTATAAAATGATAAAGTAATGTATAAGAATTTATATATTAGTTTTATAGGCTTATAAGTCGATTATAAGATTTTTAAACAATACATAAGTGATAGTAAAAGTTTTAAAACATTCAGTTTTGTAATAAAACTCACCAACTATAAATATGAATCGTAAAACAACTCATCAACTAAAAATTTAACAAAAGAAATACCCAACTTTAATTTCTTTAACGTTTGTCTCCCTCCGTTACAATATTGTTGACAGAGGATGACATACATTAATGAAATTAAAGTTGAGGATTTGAGTAATTTTTAGTTCAGAGGTTGTTTTACGACCCATCTTTAGTTGGAAGTTTTATTACTAAAAACCTTAATATATTTAAGTTTATGGTTATTTGAATATGTTTTGTTTTTGAGTATCCGGGGTTTCAAGTATATTTTAAAATTTTTAGTTGGGTTTTTGGCGTAAAAAACCCTCAAGTATGTTTTGTTTAGATATAAACCCCTCAATTAATGATTCAATGTATAAATCCCTCAAGTCAGTTTGTTTAAGGAATCAACCCCTCAGTCATTATTGACGTTAAAAGCTGTGAGTCGCAGTTAAGTATAAAACACATCGTTCTTTAAATGACCAAAAAAACATCACAACTTTGTATATCTTATGCTCAAGTGATTTGTGTATTATGCTTATGTCGATTTTTTTTTTAACATTTGCTTATGTCGTGTTAACTACTAAGAATTACAAATGTTAGAAAAAAAAATTATTGCTATTCAGTACTTATAGAGAACACGAGCTTGAAACCTTGTATGTATGCAAATGAATCATCTTTCACTAAAGCCTATATATTGCCTTGTCGTGTACGTACAAGAGTAGTAACAAGATTACAAGAATTGTAAAATGGACCAAATTTGTCCAAAGCTTTCAGTTGCACGAGAGAAGCGAAGACAGTTCATAACATATATATAAGTCTTAATAACAAAATGAAACACCAAACTCCAATCGCAGACAACTCTTTCACCCTCTTTCTTCTGTTTATCTCACAAATCCTTGACTCTTTGTTTTACAATTTTGACACAGGACACACGAAACACAAAATGATTATCTAACCCTCTGTCGACACAATTAAAACTCAAAAATCCCTCAGGCTGAGAAACTAGGATTTGTCATCTATGTGTCTTAATAATATGGGAATTTTTTGGAACACGTAGGGATTTAGAGAGGTTACAAGTCGTGAGATTAAACTACTTGTTGTTTTAAGTTAAGGTTGTGCTGTTTTATTAAGAAATCATATAGTTTACAAAATAATCAAAACACATCGTATTGTTAAACAGTATAACTAACGGAAGGGGTCGATTCGTTGAACAAACTGAATTGAAGAGTTTATGCGTTGAATCTTTAATTGAGGGGTTTATACCCTAATAAAACATACTTGAGGGGTTTTTATGTTAAAAGTCCTTTTTAGTTATTTATAGTTTTTCTTGGGGTTTTGGTTATATTCTTAGGTTTTGGGTCTTTATAGTTTTTTCGGTTTTAAGTTGTATCTTTTATTTTTATAAATGGTTTGACCAATATCATTTTGGTCAAAGTTGATTTCGGTTTGAATTTTATTGTTCAGATCATTTATTTGAAATAATTGGTAGTTGGAAATAAAATAGGTATTGTAACAAAGTTTAGGTAGATAAAACAGTAGAGAAATTGTTGAGGTTGAAATTGATATTTTCTCCCGTCAGTATATCCAGTGGTTGTTTTAAATATTTTAATATATCAAGTACAGCTGTTAGCTTTTTTTTGTCACAGCTGTTAGCTAAACAACGAATATAATACACAATTAATGATATATATATATAGCATGGACCGTTTTATACAATTTCTGCAACATGGTTAGGTGGTGGTCCTCCTCAACTTTTCTTCCCTACTTTAAAGACCAAATATATTGTCTTCATCAATCACATTTTTAATATACCAATCAGCCTAATCTGTTTATACATTATTATATAGTGTGCTAAAGAAAGACCATATATATAATATATAGGCCATGTGGCAGATCTCGGCAAGTTTATCGGTTCATGTCGCCAAGTTTACCAAAATACACGTCCCTTCGGAGACATCCGATAAAATTGGAACGATAAAAAAAGAGTAGCATGGCTCCTGCACAAGGATGACACGCACAAATAGAAAAATTGTCCAAATTTTTGTTTTATCAAAAAAAAATTTTACCAAAATACACAAAAGTCAACGGAAATTTTGGTATACCTATATATGTATGAAGGCTCGATGCATCATTTACACGTATCAGAATACTTTCACATTCAGTTTCGCTACAACGATGGTGATGTTTCGCATGTTCTGCTGTTTCATCAGCTGCACAAAAATAAGACCGTCGGCGCCTCCACCGCAAGTGGTTGAAACGGGCAAGAAAGTTCCAGCGTCTCCTCCTCCACCCAAAGTGGCCAAAACGGAGAAGAAAAAGCCACGGCCGTCTCCGAGGCCGCCAGTAAAGGCTTCAGGCCGTCGTAAACGCTTTGGTAAAGACGCTGGCGGTGTCGCAGGTTGCGGTGGTGGATGTGGCGGCGGCTGCTAGTTATAATGAAGACATGATGTTTCGTAGTGAAATGTGATTATTTTTCTTCTGCGTAGTGTGTTGGATTTATCTGTATGTCGATTTTAACATATGATCTTCAAAATTTAATGTATATAAATTCAAATAACATGGTTCATATACAAGTGAATAAACAATTTGTTTATATTTGAAAAACAAAACTGTGGAAATGTGAATAATTTGTGTTGCAGAAATTTTAGTTTATTATATTACACTAGACGCTCGACTCATCGAAGAATATATAACTACAGTTATTTAAAAGGATTTTATGCTAAGTGGATTTTTTGTTTGATGCAAATTTACCTTATTTGATCAAAATTATAGATCAAACCCACGAAGTCTTATTTACAATATATATAAAACTTTCAACCATATAATTTTTTGCATAGAATATTTCAATATGCAATTTCACAGAAGATTTCAATATAAAATCTTATTGATCTTTGGTTGTGGTTGCACGTATTAATGAATATTAAACTCATTAAATAATGTAATTTTTTTTTCTCAAAGAAATTAATAATAATAATGTAAATGTGCTGCTTCCTTGGAATTTCAACTATTCGACCTATATTTTATAAACGAAGATCTCACTCTTGTATTTGGTTTTTCAACTAATAAAGATGGAAATTTCGTGTATCTCTAATAAAACACGGCTATGTCGTAATCTTGTAAGCAGATGGATATATATATATATATGAATATTGTACATCAAAAATGGGAATAAACTTCAGTTACAAAAAAAGGGAATAAACTATATAAAATGCCATAATATCATTATAAACTTATCAGTATTTAATTATTTATCAGAAGAAAAAAAACTTACACAAGATTTTTTTTTTATTTACACAAGATTTTACTATTGACCTTACTACTGTTAATGCAGTGAGGCCAGAGTAAAATGCAGAAATAAACAAGACACAAGCTTTTCTCTTTTCGAATTCACTAGAACAAGAAAATCTTACACCAATCTTTTCTATTACAAGAATTCTTTAGGATTACCCCAATCCTAAGCTAAAACTCACTCTAGAGCCTAGACTTTTGTTTATCAGAATCTTTCCGATCCCGAGCTAAACTCCCCCTGAATCTAGACTTCAATCTTCCAACTCCTCGGAAGTACTTCATCAACTACGTCAGCACCTAGCGCAGAGCAGCAACACCAAAAGCTTGATCACACAAGCACCAAACAATGATCTCTCCGTTTTCTTCTTTTGCAGAGACAACTCTTACCATAGAGGCACGTCCTCCATGTATACATAACCAGAACTTGCTGTCCAAGTTCTTCTAAAAGCAACTTAAGCAACTTTCCTTTTTCTCCCAAGGAATAACTCTCTTGCCTTTTCCTCTTCAAGTAATATCATTTACACTTAATGTAAATCTTTCAATAAACATATTGCTTCTTCTCCAAGCTTAACAAGCCCACAGACATCACATAACACGAACTTCAACCAAGCTCATCTTCATGACACACACATGTACTACCTCATGTAGTACTTCACGAACTGATACATAATATACATCTTCAGTTACGATATGTGGTTGTCTTGCTAAATACGATCGCGATGATTCAAAGGTTATGTTCTTTACTCAGGAGGCTGTTGTTGTGGTGGTGGAGACGGAGGCTGCGACGGTTACTGGGTGGTTTTGGAGGAGGTGGGGATTAAATAGGTAACTAAAGATGATGATTCTTAATTGGTTATGTAATGATTTATTGTATGTGTTCTGTATTATATGTGTTTGTAAAGTTTAACGTGTGGTAACTTGTGAGAATGTAAATTGGATTTTGTGTATATGATATATCAAAGTTATGTATTTAACTGAAAAGTATTCTCTCTCCTCTCACCTAACTCTCTATATATCTCTCGGACTGCGAGCAAGGTTATAACGCAACGCAGGAGCCGGAGGCAACATTTCTCTCCTCGCCTCTTCTTGCTTCGCTCCTCTACAGTCTCTCTACCTGCTTCATCTTTCTCTCGACTTTGCTCCGGGTTTCTTCTCCGGAAATTGCTCCGCTCGCGAGGATTCTTCATACATACGGGCGGCGACTCGCTTGCTCTGAAGTTCAGGCGTAGAGGAATCGCGTGGTTTCGTTGGAGGGGCTCTTTTTTAGGGTTTGGCTCAATTCTATTAGCATCCTCAGATCTGTCTTGTGGTATCTATACTCAGCTGCATGGTTGTCGATAGAGCTGGGTTCGCGGGTCAACCCGCTCCGCACGCCCTGCCAACCCGCGGGTCGACTCATTTTTTTTACTCAAAACTTCGACCCGCATGAGCCGCAAAGAAAGATTCACATACCCGCACCCGCCCCGCCCAAGTTTGCGGGTAACCCACGGGATCCGCGGATAATATAAATTTTAATAAAATAATTATTTTAATTATATAATACTTATTTTCTAATAAAATAATTAAATTATATATTATTTTCAGAATTTATAGCATTTTATATATTTTTTACGAAAATATATATTATTTTTTTGCGGTTAGCGGGTACCCGTGATTCAAAATCGACCAACCCGCACCCGCCGGCAGCGGGTCAAACGGAGCGGGACCCGAGGGTAAAAACTAAAATTTCCAGCTCTAGTTGTCGAGAGGAAGAAGAGAAAGTGTTTGTCGTCAAAGTCGGGTTGACTCCTCTATTTGGCAGTTGCGATGCTATTGTAGTTTGCTCTGAGGTGGCGGTGGGCTTTGGCGTTTGGTTCTCCCGATCTCTATAGTGTTGTGGAGATGCGCTTCCTATTCGTTCAAGCTAGGTGAGCTCTGGCGATTAGTTATCACAGAGGTGAGTTGTGGACCGTCGTATGCATGCAGTGATGGTACCCGGTCCTGGCTCCAGCTCGTTAGGGTCTGTTGAGTTCGTCGAAAGATGGTCGTCTATAGAATTTTCGTAGCTGCTCGATGGACCTTTCTCACTTCAGATTCCTTGTTGATTATCACTTTATAGTTCCTCTGCTCGGTGGCGACGACCTTCCTTATAGGAGTTTGACTCTAGGTTTTATTGTTCTGCTGCTTCACCGTCAATACCTGGGGAATGCGTAACGAGTCACAGGCATCCGATCTTTGGTTCTCGAGGTCAGCCAAAGGCGTTTTAACTGTGGTTTCGGTCGTGGCGGTGTCACTTTTGAGCCATGTTTCACATCCTAGTGTCTCGATGGTAAATCATTTGGTTTGCGATTGATAATGTTCTTGGCTGCTTTCTGAAATTCATTAGAGTATCTAGATTAGTGTTTGGTGTCGCGGCCAGGCCTGACTTTGTTAACGAAGGTGTGGGTGTACGTCAAAATGCCTTTTACCCTCTTTCTCTTTCACTTCGTCTGGAGGTTCAGTGTCAGGGGGATGATTACGAGTTTAGACAATTTCATCGGGAGCTAGCTATACCATAAATGATTTAGGAAGTCCTAGCATTCAGAGCAGTGAGGTCAATCTCACATTCCCAGGATAATCGTCAAAGGCTGAGAACGGCTCTCGATTCTCATTGAGACCGAATATGTACTACCGGAACGTGTCGAGTTGTGATTCGAACGAAACTACTTAGAGCATGATTATCCACACCTCTTAGGAAGGTTCTTAAGAGGTGGGACCCACAAAAAACTTAAGAGTTGCTCCTAAACCTTTTGTTTAAGAGCTTGGTTCTTGCACTGTTCGCGGACTCCACTGACACGTGGCGGCCCACGATTGGTTAGTTTTTAATTTTTTTTTTTTAAATCAGAAAAAAAAAAATTAAGAACCCTCTTTGGGTTCTTAGGGTTAAAGATGCTCTTAGGAAACAGTTAATTTGAGTTATTTTCTACTAGTCGGTTTGTAATCATAACCAAATTTCTGGTTTACGAGTTCACTGAATATAGTAAATTATTTATAAAAAATTATGTATTTAGTGAATAGTCCTATTTTTGACTTGTACCGTAAGTTATTTTATTATAGTGATAGATTATGAAAACTACTAAGGTCTTCAACAATTGCATCTTAAGGTTTCCAAATCAATCACAGTTGTTGCAACCCCACTTGTAAGGAACTTCGATGAGGTAAAATCAAGCAAGCAGAAGATCCATCTTCAGACTGAGAAGTCTGGATTAAAATGAAGTCGTCTGCTGGGGACTAGACCAGCTGGATGACGTCCTTTATAATTGGATCTTTAATTTCAGCAATGTTCATGTTGGTGTGGCCAGATTTCAATAGCTCGAAATCATCGATGGGATTACTATCTTTGATGCAATTTAAAAACAATAGAGATTAATATATTATTTTGAATAAGAATATTAAAATTTACTAGCTGAAGTTTCCAGGAATGTAAACTAGTCGACCTCAGGTTGTGGACATAAGCCCCTTTTCCGCCACGCTGGCTACGCCGGTTACTGGAGTTGGTTTTGGACTGAGATTTTTGTTTTCGATTTCGTCCAATGCTTCAGAAAATCCTCTCAAATGGCCGGGTTTATGTACTTCGGCATTTTCTGAACTTCTTATTTTCACTTCCACTAATTGATTTGACCTCTATAGTGGCCACTCACGTAATGGTGGAAAGCGGTTTTAACCTCCTCTATCAATCCCAAATCTCAAGTGAATTTTTGCTTTAAAAAAAAGAATATAAGGTTAAAAATATAAAAAAAAATCTTCTAGCTTTTAAATTGAGATTTTAAAAAATCTCTTGGTTTATAAATTAAGTTCTTCTCGTCTATCTTTATCCGCTACAACTGATGGTAAATTTTCTACATATGCATCATTTACCATCTGAACCATAACTATACCAAAATTTATATCTCTGCTAGGTTTATTTAATTAATCCGCAGTATGAGGTTAGTTAGTAATACCATAATCCAATCCTTTTCCCAAGAAGATATATACCAAATCTTAACTCGACATTAACCATTTCAAATATAAATGGTTAAAACATCCATCTTCTTAATATTCTTATTATTCTTACAAGTACAACATGCACATATCAACTTACCTGGTTTTGCTTCCGGTTATCATTGGACTAACTCTATGAATTCGCTAATACCTTGTTCATATTCATCCGTAAGAAAAATTGTCTTCAGATCCATATAAGTTTTATCCATCCAATAACGAAATAATTAAGAATTTTTTTTTGGGGATTCTGACTTGAAAATTAATGAGGGGCAGATGGTATGTATAGATAAACCTGAGTGAATTCCCGAGGAAAATACAATCATTGGAAACCGTGAAGAATTTCTGGCAAATTTCCAACGGGTTCTATGTTTTGTTGAACATCTATTGGGAATTACAATGGTTACGTAAATGATAAGCTGTGAAGACACAAATTCACATCTTATTTCCTTAACTCCTTGCACATTGCATTTAACAATCGCCTCTCATATAGCTAACACTTTGTCAAGAATATCCTGATAGAATTTTTTTGTCAGGAAGCCATCCGAACTTCCCGAGGAACGGTTTCTCATCCCAACAAATTCTCCGATTTGCATTTCTAACGGAATTTCGTCAAGAATTTCTTGGAAATTCTCAACAAAGTGTTAGCTATATGAGAGGCGATTGTTAAATGCAATGTGCAAGGAGTTAAGAAACTAAGATGTGAATTTGTGTCTTCAAAGCTTATCAGAGCTGCTGTCAAGAGAGAATATTCAGCATTACAACTTTATGGAATAGTTTCTGATATTATTGTTTTCTTTACATCAACATAAACAGATTCAACTAAGATTTTGCAAACCAAGATGATAACTCCACATCCATATAAACGACAAATGACGGTTGATTCATCGGACTACGTGCAAGACTGTCTGCATTTGTATTTTGCGTCCAGGGTATATGAAAGAGCTTTGAGTGATTAAAACTTCATTTCAGGATCTTGATATCTTCCATATAACTTGCAAAGTCAAGCCATTCTTCTGGTTCTGAAACCATCTTCATCAATTGAGAACCATCTGTTGCGAACCTGATGTGGCACTGTCGTAAATTACTGATACATTCAATTGCCCAGATGAGCTATTCTACTTCCGAATGGAGTGGTGAGAGACTGGCCCTTGCATTCCTTTCCCCGTCAGTCCATCAAAGCCTTCAAGCGTACTATTTCAACCTTGTCCCGAGTGATTATCATGTTCTTATTATGACCCATCTGTAAAACACCATCTTTCCCGGTATTGGAAGTAAACTTGTAACCTCAAGCTCTCTAGATTGGGTGACACTCTGTGTGATTGAAGCTTGTGCCTCAACCCAAATCAAAGATTCGGTTTCTGCCAATTTGAGAGTATCTATTGGATTATTATCTATGTTGCTAAAAACTTTATTGTTTTTTCTTTCAAAATATACAATAAGTCCCAAAATTAATGCTCATCCATGTGCGGAGAAACCCTCCAGTACATGTAATCTATGTTTACGAAAAGTGATCGAGAAGAAGAAGTGTATGGGTTCAATGAAACCTTTGAGATAGATCCCACACTTGCAGAGCCCATGGACATTCAAAAACACAAGGTTCTTTGACTCCTCGGATGCTCTGCATCTTGCACACAGGCAAGTACTTAGTAGGCCAACAGTCCAGTGGGCACTCGACGAAAGGGGGGCATATCCCCTTTTCGCTCGCAGATTTTCCGTTACCGAAATACATCCTAACACTATCCGATATAATTGTTTTTTCTATTTTTGATGCAATTTCCTTTTGATGGATTTCGGGAGGAAAGAACAAACAAGCACTAGCTATTATTAACTCTTGTCAGAGCGTTTAGTGCTTAGTAATGAGAGTTTGCTTTCCAGAAAGAAAATTCATCGTGTAATGTAATGTGTTTATAAGATTTAACGTGTGGTTTTCTTGTATATGTGTTATATAGTTGCATCGTTTTACAATGCTATATTGTGCCATATAGTAATTTTGATTAGGTAAGATCGAGCAATTTTGACCGACATTAGTCTAAGCGCCTAACGTAAAGTGTGCAGAATATCAAATTAAATAAACTATTAATAATATGCTAACTCCAGACAAATAATGTTTTTAAATCAGCTAAATTAACTTCAACTTTGATTACCACAAGTATTTGTTAAATATAATAAACGATGTCAAAAAAAAAAAAAATATATATATATATATATATATATAATAAACTGAATTTTGAAACATAAAAACGATAATTAACCATCATCTTAAAGCTCTTAAGAACCACCAGAAGCTGCTTAGAATGCCTAAAGTTGAATGTGATGCCTATTAACCCGTGCAGAACCATATTACCTCCATTTAATAACAAATCATTTAATTTTAACACGTCCGAAATTAGTATCCGGTCTGTTGACCGCAGAGTATGTATAATTATTCTTAGTCGTCAAACTAAATCATCCCTTGCAGTTTCTCGTAACCTTCAGAAATTACTAGGTTTATGTCATAAGCTTTTTATACACACTTTAATATATATATATGAAGGGCTAATGTATCATTGATACGTACCAGAATACTTTCACATTTAGTTTCGCAACAACAAAGGTGATGTTTCGTCTATTCTGCTGTTTCATCAGCTGCACCAAGATAAGACCGTCGTCGCCTCAACCACAAGTTGTTGAAACGGGCAAGAAAATTCCAGAATCTCCTCCTCTATCCAAAGTGGCCACAACGGAGAAGAAAAAGCCACGGCCGTCTCCGAGACTGCCAGTAAAGGCTTCAGGCCGTCGCAAACGCTATGGTAAAAACGCTGGCGGTGTTGGAGGTTGCGGTGGTGGATGTGGCAGTGGTGGATGTGGCGGCGGCTGATAGCTAGTTATATTGAAGACATGAGGTTTCGTAGTTAAATGTGATTATTTTCTTGTGCTTGGTGTGTTGCTTTATTAATTTTAATAAAATGGTTCATATACAAGTGAATAAACACTTGTGTAAATGTGAATATTTTGTAAATTTTAGTTTACTATATTAGACTAAATGCTCGATATTTTTTTTTGTCATCTAATGCTCGATTTTATCGAAGAAGATATGACTATAGTACTTATTTAAAAGGGTTTTATGGAGCAGTTAAAAAAAAGGTTTTTATGGAAGTGAATTTTGTTTTTGCTTGTTGCAAATTTAACCTTACTTGATCAAAATATAGATCAAACCTACAAAGTCATATTTAAATTATAATATGAACTTTCAACCATATACAAATTTTGCATAGAATATTTCACTATATAATTTCACTGAAGATTCCAATATAAATCTTCTTGATGTCTTTTTTGCTATCAATCTTATTATCTTTGGTTGTGGTTGCACGTATCTCAAGTGAATATTAAACTCATAAAACCAACGGAAATGTGCTGCTTCCTTGGAATTTCAACTATTCAACCAATATTTTATAACCAAAGATCTCACTCTTCTATTTGATTTTTTTCAACCAAGAAAGAAGGAAATTTCTTGCATCTTTCAGAAAGCAAGGTTATGACTGCGCGGAATGATTGTTATATATAAAACTAATTTTTATCTATTATTATTTATTGTATTTATTTATGTATTATGTATATAATTAAATTAGATTAAAGACATAAATCAAAACAATACATCTTATTTATTTATGATATGTTTTTGGTAAATTAATCAAAACAATCATTTTATTTATTTTATATGTTATATAACTAAATTTCAATGACATGGACATAGATATATAGTATATTTTAATATAAATATTTAGAATTCATATTCATATGATAAAACAAAATTTCTAATGTGTGATTTTTTTAATGCAAATTTCAAAATTAAAATATTAAAGTTTCAATACTTTTTCAATACAAATTTGGAAATTATCATATTTAAGTATTTTCCTATATTATATAGTTTAATTTTAAACTATATTAATATATAATATGAATGTCTAGTAAATGAGATCTCTTTTTTTTTTTTTTTTACAACAAACAGCTATTCTATTACTCAAACATGAGGTGGTCTGGGATACCAGACCGGAATAGAACAACCAATAAAACAAAGAGATCTGTGAAAAGATCGAGCATTCCTAGCTAAAGAATCAGCAATTTCATTCTGCGCTCTTGGCACGTAGGTGATCTTGAAATCCGAATAACACATCAGGATGAGTTGGATGACTTCCAGCTCCGTTGAAAAGTTTGGCCATGCTTGGGGATCCTTTACCATCGCAATCAGGTCCTTACAATCTGTTCCAAAGTTTTGACAGTTTGAATGTTGAAGCATGCATTCCAAAGCCCATTTCAACGCTTCCAGTTCCGAGTGTAATGCTGTCTCCCGCATTCTTAAGTTCTGTGTCCCCATAAGTTGGATCTTCCCCGTGTTGTCCTTCCAAAACCATCCGATGCCGCTGAATTGATATGTGGATGTCCATGAACCATCCACCATACACATATTATCCAAGCTTAAGGTTTGTGTTTCTTCAGTAATCGATGCCCGTGGGGGAGTATGTATAGACTCCTTAGCATTATACCAAGCCTGGCACTCACTCTCTGCATACCGGACCAGTTCCAAAGGGTCCCTATCTATCCCCCTAAATAGCTTATCATTCCTCGCCTTCCAGATGTACCAGATTATCCAGGGGTAAGGGTCTCTATCATCTTCTGGCCTCCTAATTGTATTCTTCCTCCTAATTGTATTCTTCCTCCAGAAAAGATAATCCATATTGGCGTACATACTTGATATGGGGAAAACGTGGGAACTTGACGGCGTTGATGATAGCTCCCATGCTTATAATGTTGGGGGACATTCAAAGATCGTGTGGATAACATTTTCCTCTGGCTCTCCACATCTTGGGCAGTAGTTATCACACCGCATATTCCGACGTATTAAATTCCTTGTTACTGCTACCTGCCCTAAAATTAATTGTCATATAAGATGACGAATTTTCTAAGGTGCGTTCACTTTCCAAGCAAAGGCTTGAAGTTCCGTTATGCTAGGCTGTAAATCTTATGTTTCCTCCTCCGCTTTCAAAATATTTGTAGCAACCTAATACCCAGACTTAACAGTGTATTGGCCACTTTTAGTGTAACTCCAGCAGAAAGAATCCCTTCGATGGGTCGGGCTTATGGCCAAACTCATAATCAACTGTATATTCTCTTGATCAACATACTGTGCCAGTATCCGAGCGTCCCATTCCTTTTATTCAAAGTTAATAAGGCTACTTACAAGCATCTTTGGATTTACCACTGGGGCCCTGGGTCAGGCCGGCCTTGCTGGCGTCGAAGGAATCCACGGATCCTGCCAGACATTGATTTCATATCCTGAATGCACTTTACTCCTGATACCCAAAAGTAAAAGCTTCTTCGCCGCTGAAATACTTGTCCACACATAAGATGAGTTATCCACCGTGGCAATTCGCAGGGGCGAAATGAGACGGTAATATTTTCCCTTAAGTACTCTCGCTACTAATGAATCCGGGTATTGAACAAGACGCCATAGCTGCTTTGCTAGCAGAGCTAAATTAAATTCATAGATCATGCGGAATCCAACTCCACCTTCCTCTCTGGGAGCACACATCTTTTCCCATTTAGCCCAGTGAATCCCTCGTTTTGGTGGGTTTGAGCTCCACCAGAATTGTGCTATGGCACTTGCAAGGTTCTCGAAAATCTCCAAAGGGAGTAAAAAGCTTGACATGGCATATGTAGAGCTAGGAGAATAGATTTGATCAAAACTTCCTTCCCTCCTTTCGATAGCCACCTGTCCAACCATTCACTCTATGTAATAGTTTTTCTTTTAGGAAAGCGAAGAGCTTGCACTTAGATCCGCTAATATCCTCTGGTATTCCCAAGTATGTTCCCATTCCCCCTTCATTATGGATTCCAAGAGTGTCTTTGATTTGCTGTCTGTCATTCACTGCAATCCTCTTACCAAAGAATAATGAAGATTTATCAAAATTAATACATTGACCTGACGCTTTTCCATACTTCCCGACTACTTTCATAACTTTTCACATTCACGGAGCTCCGCCTTATAGAAGAAAAGGCTATCATCAGCAAAGAGAATGTGCGATACCGAGGGGCTAGCGCGTGCGACTCGCATCCCCGTTATCTTCCCTTGATTCTCTGCATGATTTAGAAAGCTAACGAGCGCTTCCGTGCATAGAATAAATATGAAAGGAGACAAAGGATTTCCTTGACGTAAACCTCTCCCTGGAACAATATTTCCCTTTGGTTCCCCGTTCATCAGGACTTTATACTTAACCGAGGTGATGCATCACATAATCCAGCCAATCCAAATCTCTGAGAAACCCATCTTCCGCATAACCGCCTCAATGAAAGACCATTCCATTCTATCATACGCTTTACTCATATCCGTTTTAATGGTCATTCTCTTGACTCTCCCAGCTGGCTTTGTTCTCAGTGCGTGGAACATCTCCTGGGCTATCATTATATTATCAGTAATCTGTCTACCCGCAACAAAGGCTGACTGGGTTTCAGATATTCGTTGTGGAAGAATCTTCTTTAATCTTTAGCATAAGACCTTAGATATAATCTTGTAGGTGACGTTACATAGGCTGATTGGTCTAAACTTTGTCATTTCGTTGGGCTTATCCGTTTTAGGAATTAGGCAGATATTGGTGTCATTTAGCCCCTGAGCCATTGTTTCGTCAAAAAGAAACTGATTAACCATACGAGTTAAATCCTCTTTGACAATATCCCAAAACTTCTGATAAAATAGGGCTGTCATCCCATCTGGTCTAGGGGCTTTCTCTGGATAAATGAGACTTCATATTCATACGATTTATAGTCATTTGTATCTTGTTATTACCAAAAAAAATTAAACCATTGATCACTTTCCGAGGTGGTGTGATCTACCTCTGCCCCTGAGGAATGTCTAGGAGAAGGTTTTGGTTCTCGAGAGTCTAACTGAGAAAATTTTATTGTGACACATTTAACGTTTTTAGTAATTTATAGTCGTTTTAAAAATTCAAAATATAACATATAAGTAAAAAAAAATTTATTATATGATTAATGTGGTTGTTTAATATCTTTTAATGATATAAAATTAAACAAAAAGAGCTAAGATACAAAAATTATTATCAAATATTTATTATTCATAATAATTGATTGTCATATATACGTTAATCATATTAGACAATTCTGTAGATTTTATTTAAGAAAAGTGAGAGAATATTCTTTTGTACACTATTTATCAATTTAATAGTTAATTTAATAAAAAATATATTATAAGTTAAGATGGACCAACTAATTTCTCTAATAATTATGATTTTCATTCTCATGGTGTAATGTTTACATTACAAAACAACGTTGTAATGTTTATCAATTAATATATAAGGGATTCTAAACAAATGCATAAATACATTATCAAGTGTACGGCGATTGGGGAATATGATATATAAATTGACACAATGTCATATAGCTTGTATCAATATTCAGAAAATCAGAAGAAGGAAAAAACTCGACAATTGTGACCTTCGTTACAATCTGTGATTGAACTTCTAAATACGATTGCGATGATTCGAATGTTATGTTGTTTCCTCAGCCGCAATGAGAAAGAGCCACAAGATGTGAAAAATGGTAAAAAAGGAAAGAAAGATGGATCACTTGTCGTTTTGAGGCCGAGTAAAAAGCGTTCGGATAAAGGAGATTCAGGAGGAGGAGGAGGATGTTGTTGTGGAGGCGGTGACGGAGGTTGCGGTGGTGGTTGTGGCGGTTGTGGAGGTGGAGATTAATTAAAGAACTAATTGAAGATGATGTTTGATTAATTCCGTAGATTTTGGTCAATTATATAAGAATCTAAGCCGATTCAGATATGGCAAATTAGTGGTTTTTAAAACTAATTCCCTAATTTCTTGTATGTGTTGTGAACAGTGTAATATAATGTGTTTGTAAGATTTAACGAGTGGTTTGTTGTAATCAATCCATCTTTACAGTTGCTATATTGTGCCATCCCACACGATAGTAATTTTGATTAGGTAAGATCGAGCAACTTTGACCGACATTAGTCGCTAAGCGCCTAACGACCTAACTGCTAACGCAAAACGTGCCGAACATCAAATTAATAAATTACTAACAAAATTATAATTCAAGACAGAGTTTTCTATAGCGAACTCATTCTCTGATGTTTCCGAGGCCTAAGTGTAAATGTGCATCTCATTCTCTGTTTGACTCTTAGTATTAATCAAGAAGCGAAGTCCGGGCCACTTTTCTGCTCGCAGGACTGAACTGTGCACTTTCTTTTACCTTTCATTAACATATTATTTATGTATACAGTAATTTTACATATTATATTGTTGTCATGCTTTCACGGCAGTTTGGGCTTATATTAAAGGGCTTTTAAATCACATGTTGGTATCAGTATTCAGACAACTTATAACAATGCTTATACATTTATTGTTGACATTTATCAATAACTAGGATAGCCCCCCACATGTAAGAAAAAAATAATATTTAATTTATATTCAATTTGTGAAAATTATCTTAAAATATATTTATTATTCGGTACCGTTGTTTTTGCTAAAAATCATAAGAGGTAGTCCGCAGTATTTGATGTTATTTTTCTGTAAATTTTACCATTTTTAAAAACTTGACTGCTGTAAAAATAAATTTCATTGTTTTTTGTTTAACACTGTTTATATGTATGTTTATATTATATGTGAATTATTCGGGTCATTGTTATACTTTATATCTTTCCACAAACTTATTTGTTGTAAAAAAATATTTTCATTAATTTGTCAATAACCTTTTCTAGTTTGAAAAGATCAATATATATAAAATAAATATATATAAAAGAAGGTTATTTTTTTTCTGGGTACGCCACGTTCAATTCCGCTTAGTATGAGGCCCTTTGGGAACGTTTGCAGGTTATCTCTCTCCACTTAATCATAAATATATAAAACGAAGCAAAATTTCTGCCAATTTGTGCATAAGTTAAAATTCACTTTCTTTTGATATGGTTGATATTCTTTATATTTTACCATCGTTTTATATTTAACTTGTTTGTTGTAAAGAAGTTTAGTTTTCTTTACAATGTTTTGACTCTATAACAAAGAGTATATAAAAAGAGTGTGTATATGTATCAGAACAATACAGAATCAATGAACATACGATAAGCTTAAAGAATTTTTTTTTTTTTCAAAACTATTATGTATTTATAAGATGAAAAATGAGGAGATTAACCCTCAGGCAGAGGATCAAATCCAAACTTCGAATCTCTTACGGAATTTGTGTGTATAAACTCTTGAGCAGATGGCGTTTTATACATTATAAGCATCAAGCAGACCCAGTTAAGCTTGGAACAGAAAAAGGTAACTAAAAAAAAAAAAAGACATTGTTGTGAAATCTGTTTTGAATCCCAAATATGAAGATAACAAAAAAAAAAACAACTTTTCTTACTATCAACTATGTTGAAATGCGCTTGGGCTTCCTTATTCAAGTTAGTTAAACAGATTTTGATACACATAATAAGCAGGTTTTGTTCTATATTCTTGAGCTGCACCAGGCAAATTGTTTAATCAGAAAACATAAAATTTTCAAAGTTAAGCAATGCAATTTTACCTTATGGCCTCCATTTTTACTTTAGCTTCAGCTTGCATTTCCATAGCAACCCTCACTCCATTAGGAGGTATGAGAATCCAGCCAAAGAGGAACAGAAAATGACTCACTTGTCTCATAAAAATTCACTCAAGAACATAATGTTTTGCAGCAACATTGATGGCTTCGTGCAATAATGATTCAGTCTCGAAATCAACATATGCTTCTGTAATATGCAATGGATACTCTGTATTTCCCAGCTGCATTGTACAAACTCTTATCTAATTAAAACTAATCTCAATCTCAAACCTTGCAATGGCTAAAAGAATCCGAAAAAACTAAACAAACTGCAAGCCTAGGTACTAACATCTCATCATACACCCTCGAGCACTTGTTAAAAAGCGACTGAAGACCCAAATGAGACTTCTTTTGTGAACACAGGACTTCGAAGTCGAGTTTATAACGACGTGGTGGAAGGGTGAGACACTTACACCAGTGCTTATTATGTCTGCCATGTGAACGTCCAAGTGAAGTTTTGGAGGGTAGTGCACTCCTAGATAAAATACAGTGTTATGTTTAGTGGGGTAAATAGTTTGAATCCACATTAACAAACAAAAAATCAAGACTTTCTCTCAATTTTTATAACATGAAGATACGCACCATACAACATACAGTCATGCTTAGGAAGAAGACAAAACGAATTCCACATTTTTCAAAAGTCGGGCTGCACAACTGCATAACTTACACAGAGAGCGAGAATGAAACTTCTTCAGTAGGGAGATAAAACATGAGTCACCATATCCAAAGCAATATGTGACCCGTACCTGAGAATCTATCGTAAGAAGAGAAAGCACATAGTCGGAACCGTCAATGGAGATGTCGAAAGAAAGGAGACGGAACAGTGTTGGAGAAATTTTAACAGGCACACCGGACCCTTGAACCATTGTTGAAATGACATGTCCTTCTTTTAAGAAGCAGCTATGGTTATTCTTATCCGCATCACTTGAATCGATTCCTGATTTTCATACCATATACAGAGATCTCTTTGCGTCTTAACTAAGCCTTGAATCGTTTCACTGCAGCAGCGTTATAGGATCCGGGCTGTAAATCTTCGTCTATCGAGATCCAATCACTCAGATCCAATCACTCGTCTCGGATCCGAACAATAACCCGTCAGTCCTAAAAGTTTCTCTATGCTTAAAAGTTAGAAACTGAGGAATACAAAATCACTTGTCCAACGCTTGAACAATCGGCAAGCAACCATTTCCCTCATAAACTGAGGAAGACGATGATCTTTTTGAATGCTGAGTTAGTGGAGTCGTGGTTTGATGGAGTCAATGAGAACGTAAATGCCACAAATTGAATGAAAGCGTAGACGTTACGCTTTCGTCTGGTAAGAGGCGTGTTCTGAACTTTGATCGTCATGGCGGCCGATGAAGATGATGAACTGTTAGGACACGTAAAGACCCTAACCTAGATCGACTAACCTTTTTTTTGTGAGACCAAATAACGTTAAATTCAAGCCCACATATTTTCACGTAAAAGCCCATCAAATTCTCGAATTAATGAAGTGCAGCAAAACACGTGTGGTAACAATAGCATTCGAATTTCTGACTTGGCATCTTAGGTGTCTCTCTAACCTTCTTTTATATAATTAGATCACTGTAATTGACATTTGCTAAATTGGATAATAATGTGTCGAATGTTATGTTGTTGCTTCAGGGCAAGAAGAAAAAGTAGCGGGATGTGAAAAAAGGAAAGAAACATGGAGGCTTTGTTGTTGTAAAGCCGACTAAACCCAGTGCTGGCTTAGATAGCATGGCTATCAATGTAATCACCCCAGGACCCACAGTTAAAAGCCTAAATTTTCAAAATTTATTTTAATCGATTTTTTTTAATAAATAAAATCACTTTTAATGATAATCTTTAGATATATATATATATTCAACTCAATTTTTATCTAACTAAATTTATTCTTAAAATTTAATATAAATAGTTTTAAAATACGCTAAACGTTTTTGAGAAAAAAAAAACCAAAAAACTATTGCTAAAAGATTAGATTTGCCCAATGGGTTCCACATTTATTTTAGACGGTCCTAAGAAGCGTCGGAATGAAGGAGCAGAAGCAGGGACGTGCCTTCATTTATGCAAAAAGGCATTTGCGCCACTCAATTTTGTAAAACTAAGGATTCCGCCTTTAATAGAAAATATTTAATTTATTTGGATAAAATGATTTATGTTGAGTTTTTTACCTCTATAAATAGATTGTATGATTGAAGGTTATGATTTATAATACTATTTGAAGAAAATGTATGTATTATAATATCTTTATGTTAAAATTTTAGATTTACAGGCTAATATCATACGAGTAATAATTAGTATGCAAAATAAATTATTTTTCTTATTTAAAAAATACTATGGTAAATCATTTGTTAAAACAATTCTCAAAAATATTGTACGTTGTTTTCAGTGATACTAAAGTTTTGAAATATAGAATAATGATTCATAATAAATAAAATTAATTAAAATTAAATCACATTTATAAAAAAAAATGAAATATTGGTAAAAAATTACAATCGTCTTAGGCCCCTAAGTCTAGGCACGGCATCGAGTAGAGGTAAGGCGGCAGAGAAAGTGGAGGGAGGTAGAGACATCCACAGTGAAATGGTGGCGGTTGTGGTGGTGGAGGCGGTTAAAAGATTATAATTCGATAATTCGTTTTGTAATGATAACTTCTTGTGTTTGTGACTTATTTTAACCTAATTTACTAGATTTTAATCCGCGCTTTAAAAGCACGGGATTTTTTTAATTTGAAAATCTAATTTAATTTATACTATAAATAATCTATTGTTGTAAATATTATAAGTTCATATTTCATATATATATATATATATGTTGGCTAACTATTAAAAAGGCATTTAAAATATTTTCAGTAAAATTCCGAAATTGATTTTTAGATATTTAAATTACATTGGAAGTGTGTTTTTATTAAAAATAATGTTGAACTTATTTGTTTTTAAATAACTTTTAGGAAATATAATTATGCTTTTAAAAATGATAATTAATGATTTAAAAGAATAGGAAACGTGAATGAATATAGGCAGTGGGTCCCATGAATATTTTTCCATTCAAATTATATCTTTAATAAATTATGTTAAATTAAAAAGAAAGTGACATGACTTTGTAAATAATTATAAAATCAATGGCATATAGGATTCTGCCTTAATTGTATAGATCATTAGAATGGAAATCGAATATTAAATTACTATATAAGTTAGTTAGTTTCATGTATTCTATGCAAAGACAAAGTTCTGGAAATCGAATTTCAAATGAGTCATTTTAAGTTATGCTACTGGATCCATAAATGATTCATTGTTGCTGCACAAACTTTTAATTCTAAACATGGTACTCCTTATTTGTGTTTGTTCAAGTTGTATCTATCCTCCTATTAGTTTAACTCGTTAATTTATGTTGATCCTGTTATTTCTCATATTTAGTGGAAATATTAGTATCCTCTAATAAAAATTTAGTTAAAGTTAGTCATGTAGACTAATTAAATAATAATAAGCTGGTAACTAAAATTAAAATACTAGGAAGCTTTTAAGTTAAAAAAATTAACTATGCCAAATTAATGGTACGGAAATTATCAGAAATTTATTATATTATACTCTCTCTGTTTCATATTAAGTGTCGTTGTAGAGAAATTTTTTCGTTACAAAATAAGTGTCGTTTTCGATTTTCAATGCAAAATTTATTAATTTTATGCAATAATTTATTTTTCTATTGGTTGAAATATGGTTAGGTGCATAGGTAATTGTGTTTTTATATAGGAAATATACAAAATTAATTGTTTCCTTAATTTGTGTGCACAAGGTCAAAATGACACTTAATATAAAACATAGGGAGTAGAACTTTACATATTTATTTTCTAAACATAATTTATTTAATGAATGAGAAGTAAAGATTATACAAATAATAGTTTATCAGTGTATGTATTGTCATGGACGCGCTTTGGAATGACTTTCAATTATCCAACCTATTATGGTGATCTCATTGTTTGAACATTTTGATATACCCACAGACCCGTAACAGCTGACTTAGTGAAGATTAGTTGTTTCAGACTTAATCTTTGAGTTTATGGTCAAAGAAACAAAGTGATTAAGTTGTCACGTACGTTTTTTTTTTCTTGGAAAGAAAAAGTTATCAAGAAGAAAATGTCACGCTTATTAATTTTGCTAGTACATTTGAAAATTCCTTTGCAATTGCTTGTAATTTTCATAAACCAATTTAAAATGTTTAGGTTATGCTATAACCTTCTATACATTTTCAAAGTATACGACAACTTAGATCTATATAAAAGGCCACCAAAAGTCATAATTTTGCATTCAGTTTCCCAAAAAAAAAAAGAAGAAAAGAAACAATGAAAGGTTACATTATTGCTCTTATAGTATGTGGCTGCGTCGCTATAATCGCGGTTGTTCTTATCTTATGTTATATTCAAAACCGCAAAAAGAAAAAAACGTGGTCTCCTCCACCGCGTCCGCCGGTAAGAGACGTTGAAAAAGGTAGAAGCAGTGTCGCAAGAGATGGAGGGCTTGTTGTTTTGACAGGCACTGCTGACACCACAGCCGTTGTAGCTACGGCTGTAACCACCGGAACCTCCGATGAAATTAGTGGGGGTGGAGGAGGCGGGGAAGGTGGAGGAGACTGTGATGGTGGTGGAGATGGTGGAGGAGGATGTGGAGGTTGCGGTGGTTGCGGCGGTTGTGGCGGGTGTGGAGGTTAAAGGCTGTATATTAGTGATGTAATAGTGAATTTATGCGGGTCCGAGAATAAATTGTGCATGCAAGGTTTTAAATTGTGAATGTAAGGTTTTAAGTGTGATCTCCTTAATGAGATAAAAATTTGTAATCATAATTAATGGATCGTAATAAGGTGAATATAACCATTATATATGTAAATCTAAATTTTATGGTTTTCTAGATAATTTTTTTTTAGTATAACTACGTTACTATTGAGAAAGTCTTGTAAATCAAATCTTCAAATATAACTTTGATTACTCAAAAATTAACTACGTAAACGGAATGGCTTCTTAAAAAGTTAATTTCAATTTTTTTTTTTTTGCTTTTGTTTTCTTCCATTAACCAGATGTAATGTAAACTTACTTGTACCCAGGGGCGGTCTGAAAAAAGTGGGGCTCTAAACAAATGAAAAATGGGGCCCTTCTAACATATCTGATAATTTAAAATTGATGAGCAATGAATTTTTTTTTTAACAAAATAGAAGAAAAAAACTAATTATCAAACAAAAAAAACTAAAAGAACCGTAAATGTGGGAAGAGAGAAGGTTTATTTTATGTAAGTTCCACTAAATATCTGTCTGTTATTCAATTTTGATTACTTATGCATATAAATATTTTTTTAATCATTCAAAAAAAACATATAAATAATTTTGAAAAATGGGGGCCTTTTAATAACAGGAGCCCCAAACCCATGTTTCAAATGGCTCTCCTCAGGGACGCCCCTGCTTATACCACCAGACTAATTTTTGAAGAAAAATATAATCGTTGAATACCTCACTTTTCAGACTTTTAAATATATTTAAACATGCATGATACCATTTCAATTGGCCAAATGGAAGTTAAAAATGATTCAAGAATGATTAATGTCTCCATCATGACTTTGCTATATAGAAAGGGGTAAGAAAATTGGAAAACTATGTTTCATAATGTCATTTTTGTTCATAAGAAGAGGCACACTAATAAATGTACTGATAAATTAGCTAGGAAGGCTATAAATATTAATGTGGAATGGATGTGTCATGTGGTTCCATTGTTGTCCTTCCCTTTTAAAACATCTTGTAACTTTGTAAAGATGATATTAATCAATAAAATGTTTTTAGTCGAAAAAGAATATCAGTTGAGTCAAAGGAACAAAATAAAAGCTGATAGTGCTAAATTTTTGTTGTGTAAGAAATAAATAATAAAAAGAGAGTGGTACAGTATGTTAATAAACTTAATATGAATACACGTCTACACTAATTTGGTTCGAAAAGTTATACCAGAAATTCGAGTTTTGTTGATGCTTAACCGGAATAATACACGGTTCGGTTAGAAATAGAATAGAAAACACTAAGACAAAGTCAACGGTCAATGAGATGAATTTCGAATACAAGTTTCCAAGAGCTTCATATTTTTAACACAAGTAGTCATCGTCCACACATACATACATATATATATATATAGTCTTCATCTTGCTCCCTTCTAAGAATCAAATCATAAGAAAGATTCAATCGATGACACTACAAGAAAACATCGTAATTCTGACGGACATTCTGACGGAAAATGAGATCCTCGGAATATACCGATGAAATACCGAGGAAGGCATATTCCTCAGAAAACACCAACGAATATCCGAGGATATATTATAGCCCTTGGAGAGCCGTTGGGGATTTTAAAAATTCCGAAGAAATTCTGAGGAAAGAGCCGTTGCCGTCGGTATTCCGTCGGAATTTCCTCGGTACTGTCGGCAGCATTTCATCTATAAATGCCCGCACCCCCAACCTCTTCATTCACTCTATTTCTTCATCCTCTCACATACTATATTTACACACGAATTTGATTGAAAAAAATATGTCTTCTTCAAATTATTATCGTTCTTGGATCGATCGACCTCATTTGGATCCGAACACGAGATTGCTTACGGAAGAATACCAACGAGGTATAACCGAATTCATGGGGTTAGTTCAACGTTTTGGGGTTTCTCGGAATTTCCTCGGAATATACCGATGAAATACCGAGGAAGGCATATTCCTCAGAAAACACCAACGAATATCCGAGGATATATTATAGCCCTTGGAGAGCCGTTGGGGATTTTAAAAATTCCGAAGAAATTCTGAGGAAAGAGCCGTTGCCGTCGGTATTCCGTCGGAATTTCCTCGGTACTGTCGGCAGCATTTCATCTATAAATGCCCGCACCCCCAACCTCTTCATTCACTCTATTTCTTCATCCTCTCACATACTATATTTACACACGAATTTGATTGAAAAAAATATGTCTTCTTCAAATTATTATCGTTCTTGGATCGATCGACCTCATTTGGATCCGAACACGAGATTGCTTACGGAAGAATACCAACGAGGTATAACCGAATTCATGGGGTTAGTTCAACGACAACCAGAAGCAGAAACGGGTATGTTAAGATGTCCTTGCTCTAATTGTAAAAATAGAAAGATTATTAAAGAGTGGGATGTTTGGACTCATCTATATTTGAATGGGTTTACACGAAGTTACAAAATTTGGTATCATCATGGAGAAACTGATTATGAATATGGTAGTACTAGCGAACCTCAGCCTGCGGTTAGGTTAGAAGAACCAATTAGAATGGATGTAGATTATGGTGTAGGTACTGAGCAGATGGTAAATGATCA
>NC_027753.1:9282394-9283582 GCF_000695525.1 Brassica oleracea var. oleracea
TATATAACCCTTATTAAGTGTCTTAGACTGATTATGAAGTCAAAAATTTGTTTCTTACCCTATAATAAACACTTTTCCGATTGTATGAACGAAATCCCCACAACATAAGAGAAACACTTATACACTTTAATGAACGGGAAAAGGAATACTTACAATTCATTTTGAAATTTTGTTATTTCATAGTTTATGATCATCTATACAAGGATTCCTCAATGGTATGCATTGCATTTGTATAAGAAATGATATAGGGCAAAAATTTGATGTTTTGAAACCCCAAACATGTGTTCCTCGGAATTTTCTCGGAATAGTCCGAGGAAATTCCGAGGAACAATATAAACCAATAGAAATACATGCATAGGATATTCTTTTTCCTCGAATTAATGAACATGCCGAAGAAATTCTGACGGATATTTAAGTATCCGTCGGAATTTCCTCGGTATATTTTCATTTAACTGGGCAAACCAGCCGCCAAATATTTCGCGAAAATTGAAATTAAAATACCGAGGAAATTCCGACGGATAGTTTCTGTCGGACCCTAGGTTTTATAAAGACGAAACACTTCTTCTTCCTCTCCGGCGATCTCCCCCTTCTCTCGCGACGATCTCTCCGGCGAATCCTCTCTAAACATACACAAATCATGTAAGGACCCTATCTCACTCTCTTAGGTTCTATTTGTTAGGTTTTTAAGTAGATTTGATGATTTTAGAATTTTTTGATAGATTTTTGTTAGGGTGATTGGTTAGGATTGTGATTTGGTTGTGTAATAGGTTTAGAATTGTGATTTGGTTGGATAGTTTGTTGTGTTGAATTGATTTAGAACTTTTTTATAAATTTTTTTTTGTATATAAATTCGATTTTTGGGTATAAATTCGATTTTTGTATTTTACGAAACGATTTTGTATATAATTTCGATTTTTTAGATTTTACAAAACGTTTTTTGTATATAAATTTGATTTTTGGATTTATGAAAGATGATTTCATATTTATAAAAATATTTATATTTATTAAAACTAATTTTATATTTATAAAACATTTTTTTGATTTATAAACACTATTTTTTATTTTTTTTATTTATAAAAACTATTTTTAAATATACAAACCGTTCTTTGTATATAAATTCTATTTTTGGATTTATAAGAGATGATTTCATATTTTAAAATTAATTTTGTATTTATAAAATATTTTTTT
>NC_027753.1:9284684-9337095 GCF_000695525.1 Brassica oleracea var. oleracea
CCGACGAACAGTCCTAGGAAATGTTTCTTCGGAATGTCCTCGGAATCTTTAATTCTCGGTATTTCCTCGAAATTTTCCGAGGAAATTCCGAGAAAATTTTATTTTCCGACGAGAAATTTCCGACGACCATTCTCGTCGGTATGTCTTCGGAATACCGTTATTCCGAGGACATACCGACGATATTTGTCGTTGGAATACCATTGTTTTCTTGTAGTGTGAGTGTGGTTGTGGCTATAGTGCTTGGAGCGTTTCTCTTGCTAATGTTCATCCTATGTCTCATCCATTTTCTCAACCATAAAGGTAAGCTAGACGCGGCACCAAAAGCAGCTATAGTTCTGCAGTATGATTGAATTTAATTAATCGAGGTTGTGGCGACATGCAATTTTGATATTTATGTGAGATGTATATTTACTTTTGTAGGAAATGATTGTATATGAGTCTAGGAGGGTGTTCCTATTTCTACATGACAATTTTAGTTCGATGTCGTAATTTAATGTTATTTTTATGTATTTATATATAGGTATGTTTGCTTATTCTTTTTATGTATGTATATAAAAGACTATAATTGTGTTAGAACTAAAGCTTCTTATGTTTAACTATGATTTACACATAAGATAGATAGAAGGATTAAGTTTAATTTTGTTTTAAATGACTTCAATTGTTTTCCTTCACCATGAACTTACAATTTACATATAGAGTTAGAAAGTATAAATATTGTTTGTTTTAAATGACTTCAAAAAAAAAAAAACATTCAGACTCTATATCACCTTCAAAGTTCAAAAAAAAAAACGAAAAGATAAATAATGTAACAATACATACTAAAATAATGAGGTTAATCAGATGGTCCAACATAAGGTAAATTTCAGAACCACGGAGTGGTGGGCTAGTGGTCTTGAGGTAGTTACCACAACCGATACGGACCCGAGTTCGATACTCCCTGTGGTCACGGAATGCTTTATGCCCACCCCAAGTTTAAAGTTAACGCGGCGTTGGTGCCGGGTCCTTGGGTAATGGGTATTAGTGCCGGCTGGTTCCAGGCCAAGGGGATTAGATGGTTGACAATCGGAAACCACGTGCGGATTACGGGCCTTTGGACAAACGGAAACCACGTGCGGATTACGGGTCGCCTTTGAAACTCCTGTTAAAAAAAAAAGTAAATTTCAGTTTGGAATACGAAGCGAATCATGTGTAAGAATATTTCATCGTTGTTACTTTAGAAGATACTTTATTAAATATTTCATGTAGCCAGTCTATACCATTACCGTACTAGAAGTCATATCTATACTATTAAAATAGGATTCTACCTTTTTATTTACTATCAATTAGGTGTTTTCCTGCACCACGTGCGGTGAGAAATTTTTTAAATATAACTTATATTTAAAAATAAATATCATTAAATATTATAGATTTACTATTTTCTTACTAATATTTAATATATATTTGATATATATTAAATTAATTTGTATAAAACTAATAAAAATGATATAACATTATATAATTATCAAAAATTTAGCCTAAACAATATTTATAAAATTTGTAGGCATATAAAAAACTAATGATCTTACGATTAGATATTTAAATTTTTAAAAATTGTAGAAATTTTTGAAAGTTTTAGTAATACAACTTGTATAATTATACAAAAATAATAATATTTCGAAATTTAAAATGTTATATATGAATATATTTATTTTAAAGATGATGTATGAGCTATTACCATATTTTAAAAAAGTTTACAAAAAAAAAATCCATATTAAATGTAATATATGAATTATTACCATATTCTAATAAGTTTGCCAAAAATATAAATCAACATTAAATGAAATTATCCATGTCATATTTTTCCGAAAACCATGTCGTCAATTTTATTAGCCATGTCATATTTGTTTTGTGAAATTGATTGTAAAGATGACATGTGGTAAAATCACTTCGCAAATATAGCCTAGGGGTTGTCGCTACTTTTGCAAAGACATTGATTATTTGATTAAGGGTAGTCATACTACACAAAGAAAGCGTCCCTTTTAATGGGCATCGACTAAGTTTTTGAAAAGTTTCCTGATCTGTTTTAAAAGCCCACACTAACGTTTTAATATCTTTTAAAATAGGTCCACTGTCTAATTTTAATATGTCAACCCACGTTTTCTAAAAATGTGAATTTGCTTAATACATCTGTACTATATATTGTATACTTTATACTAAGTGAAATATAGTATTTATATTAAGTGAAACATAATATTACTAAGTGAGTGCTAATCTGAAAAAGTTGAAACTAATTTCCAAAATACATTAGCTGAACCATAATAATAGTTTAGGATTCACTTCACCATTTTCATTACACTACTTATGCTTTAGGTTCTCTTCCTTATACCCTAAACCCCAAAATACAATATAAAAACCGTAAACTCATTTTATATCATTTACTAATTAGTATCTGTCAAAAATAAAATGGTGAAACCGTAGATAAGATTTGTTTTATAAGCCGATATTAATTACAGAAAAATCATATGCTTATTTTAAATTTTTTTAATAACGAATTTAAAGTTGTTACGAGCTGTTTTACATCTATGATATTATGAATATACTTTATTCCAACAGAAATGTAAATGCATAAAAATAGAAAATCTCGCTAACAATATGAAATCCTACCGGTTTCCTTTAGTTAAAGTCTATAATATTCACGAAGATATCACCTAAAATCTTTTTTTTGCTAACAAAATAGAAAAATCTCGCTAACTTGGCCATCAAGGATACATAAATCTCGCTAACAATATGCAATCCTACCGGTTTCCTTTAGTTAAAGTCTATAGTATTCACGAAGATATCACCTAAAATCTTTTTTTTTTGCTAACAAAATAGAAAAATCTCGCTAACTTGGCCATCAAGGATACATATCACCTAAAATATTTTTTTGCTTGATTACTACTCTTGGGATTTCCTTAACTGATCACTTCGAATATGCAATATATTATTCTTGGCGACCTTTAGTGAACATCAAGTAATCTAACACTACATATACACCACAACATCCTCTATTGTTTCTCACATCTAATCATACCTACACTCTCGAAATAACCTAAAATGTCTTCAATTTTGCAAGTCACTTCTTTGAAAGATGTGAAACCCTTCAAGAGTGGTTGGAAAGTGCATGTGAAAGTGTTGCACTCTTGGAAGCAATACAACGCAGTGCACGGGGACACCCTTGAGATTGTGCTATCCGATGAAAATGTGAGTTTTGTTTTTTAAAGTGCTTTTATTTTAATACTCCCTCCGTTTCATATTAAGTGTCGTTGTAGAGAAAAACTTTCGTTGCAAAATAAGTGTCGTTTTAGTATTTCGATGCACAATTTATTAACTTTATTCTGCAGTTTATTTTTATATTGGTTGAAATAGGAGTAGGTGTATGGGTAATAACATTTTTATATGGAAAACATGCAAAATTAAATGAGTTCTTAATCTGTGTGCAAAAGTCTCAAATGACACTTATAATGAAACAGAGGGAGTAGTGTTTACTCTATTCTATAGTTTTTTGTTTGTTCTCTAACCGTCTGTTAATGAATGTTTAATGCATGTACAAGGGAAATAAAATCCATGCCTCTTGCAAGAAGACTTACATGGAGAGTAAAGCCTTCTTCATGTTGGCGCATGGAGGTGGATTCAGAATTTCAACCTCAGTCCTGCAAATGGATCCTATCGATCAACCGATCATTCCTTCAAAATGAGTATCGTTCAGAATACAACAATCACGAGATCTCCTCTTGTGAATGAAGACATGTTCTTAAGTTTGGTGGACTTTCAGTCTGTTTTGAGTGGATCACTCAACCCAAATTTTCTCATTGGTAATTTAGAAATTAGTAACTGTGTTTTGTTACATTTTGACCAACTGAAACCGCTGATTTTTAAAACTATTTTGCAGATGTGATTGGTCAGGTTATGGAATTGGGAGAGCTTGAAACTATCCAAGTCGCAGGGAATCCAAGAAGGAAAGTGGAGTTTACACTTCGCGACATCAAGTAAGTATTTTTGTGAAAGTTTATATATATTTTTATGTCCTATCTAATTTATATTAGTTTAATACATATTCTATTTTCAATTATAGTGACTCCCGTGTTCCATGTTGTCTCTGGGGCAACTTTTCTTAGATCCTTTATGAGGGTTGCAGTAAAGAAGAAGAGGGGAAACCCATATGTCTAATCAGGTTTGCAAAGATCGGGAGATACAGAGGTATACTCTTTTCTTATCTATCAAAAGCAAGAAGTTTTAAATTATAATGTTCAATTGGGATATTAACCGTTTTATAATATACGTACCTATATATTCGATGCAGGTGAACTCCAAATCACCAATGCATTTGAGGCATCACTGCTCTTGATTAATCCTGCAATTCCAGAGACTGTTGCGTTCAAACAAATGTGGTGTTTTGTTTCATCTTATAGATTTTAACAAGAGCAAATTTTGATTTTTCTTTAACTGTTAATCATTATGTTGTTTATACGCATGTGTTAGGTTTGTTGACGAGGATAAACCCCTTGCCCTCTGGGAGTCTAATGATGATAAACTTGAGTTGGATGATGTGAGAAGTATCCAAGACAAGCGAGACAAATGGTTACTCTTTCCAAAAAGAACCATTCGTGAACTACTTGATTCAACTTAGGTTTGGGACTTCATATTTTAGAATTTTTCTTGTGAAAAAAATAATATACACTGACAAGGCATTTGGTTAGCAGGTTGAAAAGTGCTTGGTCATCTGCACATTCTATGCAACTGACTCAGACTGGGGTTGGCATTACTTTGGTTGTTGCATATGCAACAAAAAGGTGGTAAAAGTGGGCACTTTGGTGAAAACTCTTAATGGGAAAGACATAACTACCCACCTCTGGTGGTGTGAGGTGTGCAAAGAAAATGTCTCTAATGTGTCGCCAAGGTGAGTATTTTTAATCGATTGGTAACTGGTTCAAATCAAGATGCGACTCTCACTTTGTGTTATCTTATTTGTTGGTGTTGTGTGTAGGTTTAAACTGCATTTGATGGTTAAGGATGATACAGGAGAAACAAAATTGATGCTTCTTGATCTCATTGCCAAAAGAATGATTGTTGAATCGGCAAAAAAATTGCTGAACGGATCATTTGATGAGGTGTGATTTTAAAACTGTGTATTATTGATATTTTTCCCTCTTGTGACATATACTTGGAGTGTGTTACTAATATAATTTATTGTTGTTTTTTAATTAAGCTTGAGGATCCTACAGATTTGCCTGACGCCATCCTTGTTGTTGTTGGAAAGACATTCACATTTGGAATTTCAGTTGTAAAAGAACATGTTTTGTATGGATCTGAGATTACAAGATTGAAAAAAAAATTCAAAGACAGAATGGTTGCTTTAACTGATTCAGTCAATCTAGAGAATTCTCAATCTGATGGAGTATTGACTATTACAAGTGGTGAAGAGGTATGATTGTATGCTTATTTTTCAGTAATTTGACTTCATATACATGAATCTTTTGTATTATTAATTACGAGTTAATTATTGTTTTTATATTTTAGGTATCTGTTGATCTCACTGAGAGTCAAGAACACACTGATGGGATGTCCACACCATCAACAAAGCGAAAGGAAGCATGGACTGACCCACCAGCAGATCTAACTTCGCACACCAAGAAACTGTGGTCAAAAGCTATCAAGGTGGAGAAGATTGCTGACAGAGGATGATGAAATGAGTAGATATTTTCGTGAAAATATTAGAGTTATAAACATGGTTTTCTCATTTACATCTCTTGGTGGGAAAGTGGACCGCTCTGTTCAAAAGGTATTGGTCGTCAAATGTTTCAGTTACAAGGAGAGAACTACCATTTGATGGGTAGTCTAAAACCATCAGACGGTGACTCAGCTAAGTTTGGTCAGCTTTATATTGTCGACACAGAAAATGAGATAGTTAACCGAGCTGGTATTGTTGGGTAATTTTTTTTCCAATTGTAATCAGTTCGAGTTATGAAGTTAAATAATCAACATGTGAGAACTAATCTGTGGAATCATGTTTGTATTTTCGCAGGAAATATAAGAAATCAACTGAAAAGGAAAGGAAAGAGGAACTTCGGAAGAAAGTTATAGAGACGTTAATGGCTATGCTAGACGAGTGCAACCCATATGTTCATCAATTTAGATCAGCTCGTGATTGGTTTGACACTAATCCTGACGAGACATTTCATATGCGTATTATTAGTAATCGAGAGAAAGATGGAAGGACATATGACACTCCCACTGCATCTGAAGTAGCTGCACTAATTCCTTAAGATTTCAATTTGGACGTGGATAAAAGAGATATTGTGTTGCAAGAGAAACAAACTGGATGACTTAAAAGGATTAGTGAAATTCATCCTGCTTATCTAGCTCTTCAATATCCTTTCATATTTACATACGGTGAAGATGGGTTCAGACTAGGGATTAAAAAGAGAGGAACAGATGCAACAGCAAAACTAAAGAGGCAGACAATCAGCATGAGACAGTGGTATGTTTTCCGTTTACAGGAAAGAGAGAATGAGTGTCATACTCTACTGCATTATAAAAGATTGTTTCAACAATTTCTGGTTGATGGTTATACTACTATTGAGTCAAACCGGTTATTTTATCTAAGGATGAACCAAAAAAGCCTCAGATCAGACAGCTATGACTCTATCCAACAAGCTGAAAATGTAGGCAAAACATATATGCATGAGCAAGGAAGTCGATTTTTGCTACCAGTCTCATTCACAGGAGGACCAAGATACATGAAGAACATGTATTTAGATGCAATGGCTATCTGTAGACATTTTGGGTTTCCTGATCTGTTTATAACTTTTAAATGCAATCCATAATGGCCTGAAGTCACCAGGTATTTACAACCAAGAAAGCTGGCCGCTGAAGATAGACCCGAAATTCTGTGCAGACTGTTTAAAATCAAATTGGAATCTCTTATGACAGATTTAACAGATAAGCAACTTTTGGCCAAGACTGTTTCAGGTGATTTATTCTTGACCAATTGATCCTTCTACATTTCGTGATGTTTTAGCCTCTCTTATTCTAATTGATTCTTTTTTTTTCTGGCAGCAATGTATACAATTGAATTTCAGAAATGTGGTCTACCCCATGCACACATTCTGTTATTCATACATCCTAAATCCACAATTTCTACAACCGATGACATTGACAAAATCATCTCAGCAGAAATTTCAAATAAAGAAAGAGCCAGAGCTTTATGAAGTAGTTAAGGATATGATGATTCATGGTCCTTGTGGAGCTGTTAACATGAATTCCCCATGCATGGAGAATGGGCAATGTTCCAAGCAATATCCTAAGATTCATGTTGAAAAAACATATGTGAACAAGGAGGGTTATCCGGTTTATAGAAGAAGAAAAGAAGGGAACGGCTATATAGAAAAAAAAGACTTCAAGTGTGACAACACATATGTCATACCATATAACAAGGAGTTGTCTCTTCAGTATCGAGCTCACATTAATGTGGAATGGTGCAATCAGACTGGTTCTATAAAATACTTATTCAAGTATATTAATAAAGGACAAGATCGTGTTATTGTTGCTGTTGAACCTCCCGATAAGAATGCTCCTAAAGAAAATAGTTATGTAACTCCAGGTGATTATTGTGCAGTTGAAGTATTTCTTAAACTGCTGTGATCGTTGTGCATTTTAAAGTACTTCTTTAACATCTCTATAGTTACGAATTTGGTTTCTTATTTTCAGATAACAGTGTGCCCAAGGACCATACTGCCACAAATGCAGATTCAAACGAAGAAAGTAAAAATGAGATCAAAGACTTCTTTAACTGCAGGTAAAAATGATAGCCTAAGACTCGTATGGCTTATGTTATGGTTTTGTAAATTCTTTGAAAGTTCATTTATGAATCAAAATCTTGTTACAGATATGTCTCAGCAAGGGAAGGTGGTTGGAGGATCTTTCAGTTCCCAATACATTACAGATCAACACCAGTTGAGAGAATACAATTTCACCTACCAGGAAAACCAATCATTTTTTTAAGGATGATGACACATACGAAGAAGTTACCACTCGAAAGCTTATCGATAATACCATGTTTATGGGCTGGTTCGAATTGTGCAAGGTCAGTGAAGTTGCTCGGTCCCTCACTTTAGCTGAAATTCCAACAATTTTCACTTGGAATAAAAAGGATAAAAAGTTTCATCTTAGAAAGAAAGGATTTAGTATTGGGAGAATCAATTATGCTCCACGAAAGATTGAACAAGGTTTCTACTTGCGTGTCTTGCTAAAAATTGTCAGAGGTCCTACTTCTTTTGAGGACATAGAAACATTTAACGGTGTTCTTTATCCTGGATATAAAGAGACATGTTTTGCAAGAGGACTTCTTGAAGATGATCAGGAATATATAGATGACATCGTGAGGACAAGTTTTACTGGTTCTGCATCATATTTGCGCCATGCATTTGTGATCATGGTGATGTCTGGTACTTTGTCTAAGCCTGAAGATGTTTGGGAGAAGACTTGGGAGTTCCGTTGTGAGGACATTCAACATAAACGAAGACAGCAACTACATCGACCAGGTTATATATTTGAATTTGTTAACTCTTAGCGTGGATTCTATTGCAAAATCACCAGCGTTCAATAATTAATTTTTTTTGTGATACACGCAGATCTTTGTTTATCTGATGAGGAAAAAAAAGAAGCAGTCCTTATCGAGATTGAAAAGATTCTAAAAAGTAATGGAACTTCTTTGGCGAACTGGTTGTCTATGCCACAACCAATCCCAGAAAGTATATATGAACATGTGTTGATTATGGATGAGCTCAGTTACGACCGCCGGGAGTTAAAAGCTGATCATGATCGTGACTTTCCAAAACTCACTGATGAGCAAAGGAAAATCTGTGATGAGATTACGGATGCTGTATTCACTAAGAAAGGAGGTGTGTTTTTTTGTGTATGGGTTTGGTGGAACAGGTAAAACGTTCTTGTGGAAGCTGCTTTCTGCTGCTATCAGATACAGGGGGGGAAATCTGTTTGAATGTGGCATCCAGTGGAATAGCTTCTATATTGCTACCGGGAGGAAGAACAACACATTCTAGATTTGGAATTCCTATAAATCCAGATGATTTTTCTACTTGCAATCTGATACCAGGAACTGATCAGGCGAATTTGGTGAAAGCAGCCTCTCTTATCATTTGGGATGAAGCTCCAATGATGAGTAAACACTGTTTTGAATCTTTGGATAGAAGCATGACAGACATCGTTGGAAATAAAAATAACATACCATTTGCTGGGAAAGTAATTGTCTTGGGTGGGGATTTTAGACAAGTACTGCCAGTTATTCATAGAGCTGGAAGGCCTGAAATAGTTTTGGAGTCTCTTAATTCTTCTTATCTCTGGAAGCATGTTAAAGTTTTGCAGCTAACAAAGAACATGAGGCTAATGTCAAATGATCTCACACCTGAAGATGCAAAAGAATTGGAAGAGTTTTCACAGTGGATTTTAGACGTTGGCGATGGAAAGATTGGTGATGGAAATGATGGGAAGCTCTAATCACTATTCCAGATGAGTTTTTGATTCTTGATGCTGATGATCCAATAGAAGCTATAAGCAACGCAGTGTATGGGGATGCTGTTTCTTTACAGCAGAATAGAGAGCCAAAGTTTTTTCAAGAAAGAGCAATACTCTGTCCTACTAATGAAGATGTGAACATGATTAATCAGCGCATGTTGGACAAGCTGCCAGGTTTGTTTTCTGCCTACGTATTTGTTCTAAATAATTCAATTCTGGATTTTGCTTGTGTTTGCTATAAGATTTAATTTTCGTTGTCAATGCAGGTGAGGAAAAGTTCTATTTGAGCTCTGATTCTATAGACTCTTCAGACATGTTTTCTAAGAAAGACCAGGCTCTTACTCCAGATTTTCTGCACAAAATCAATGCTTCAGGCTTACCTAACCATAGTCTGCGATTGAAGATAGGGTGTCCTGTGATGTTGCTTAGGAATATTGACCCTATAGGAGGACTAATGAATGGAACTAGACTCCAGATTACAGAAATGTATGACTTCATGATTAAGGCAAAAGTCATCACAGGAGAAAAGGTTGGTCGAATTGTGCTTCTTCCTAGACTCTCTATAACACCTTCAGATAAAAAGCTGCCATTCAAAATGAGGAGGAGACAACTACCAATTGATGTGGCAATATGTGGCTATTTGTAGAGTGACTTCTAAAAAAGGATTGAAGATTTTGATTGTCGACGGTGAAGGCAAGCCTCAACGTCAGACAATGAATGTGGTCTTTAAAGAGATATTCGCAAATCTTTGATTATTTTTTTTCATGTGTTTTTTTGTGATGTTGTACTACCTATTTGATTCTGCTTCCTATTTACTTTTAAACAAAACAATCGTTTCAAGAACATTTTGTTTTTTTTGCAATAAGTGTTTCGCTGGAATATGAACACTATTATCAAGCACTTCAACAAATTGACATCAAACAAATACCACACTTCAATCAACATTCATCAAACAATCTTCAGGTTTGTTTCCTAGCTACCAGTTTCAGTTCCAAGACTAATCACTACCAACTTAAGATTTTAATATGCACTTACGTATTGATGAAGTGTTTTATCTCTGTCCCATGTCATCCAATTCCCAATACAGCTCTGTTTCTAAAGATGCCAATGCACGACTTGAACACGAATTGTATCTATACTGTTAAATCATCGCATTAAAATCTTAAAAAAAATACACAATGTTCTCTCATTTATAACCAAATAAAATAAAGCTATAGTCGGAGACTTATCTTTTGTACTGTAAAGCTTTGGTTGTACTTTGGCGCATGTCCTTCATCATTATACAACTGTCAGATAGAGATTGAAAAAAATAGTAACCAACATTAGCCTGCAGTTGATACTTTTGAAGAACAACATGAGTTTAAAATGCAAGTCAAAGTCTGTAAAACTTATCTTCCTTCAGGTATGTTGTACTTATGATATTAGTTCCTTTCTGAATCATCTCTTTATCTCTCCTGCAAACAAAACCCAATAAAAGTTTTATTTCTTTTTGGTAGATGAAACACAAATTATATACTGATGTAAGAGAAAACAAAGTTTAAAAAAATAACTTATCTTTAATATTAAAGTGATTGTTATCTTCTTATAAGAATGAAATTCATAATCTTTGTACCTGGAACTGGTTAATAATTCTTCAAAAATATATTTTTCCTGAAAAAATAGATGATAAGATTAATAACAAAACAAACAGTTAACACATCTAATAGAAATAGAAATTGTCAGATGAATCTTACTATTTGTTTCCAGTGTTATTTGGCTGTTGTTTTTGCAGAGATGTTTCCGAATCAATTTTAAAATATCAGATATTGACCCCTGCGCCGGATCTTCTTCGGACTATTATAAACCATTCCAATCTGACATGCAGGAGAAAATCAGAAAAAAATATGTTACATATCGATATTTGGTGCTTAAAAAATCTCAGATTAACTCTTAACTTTGGATTAAAAACGTGATATTATGTTTACCGTTTATTGTCTTTCAAATCTTATTAACACTTTGTCAAAGATATCTGAAAAGACAAAATCGACAACCATCTCAAACTCATCGTTCTTCTCACTGTTGATTTCGTATCTGACATACAAAACAGTTACGAAATTTATTCTTACCAAATCTTGATCGATGTTAGAATGTGTAAAGATGAGATATAATCTAAAGAAAAAAAGTTAGAGATCGAAACCTTAAGAGATCGGAATAGAAGAAGTCCTTGGTGAATCCACCGATTTTCTAACCATCGGTTTGACTCTGTTTCCAAATACGATTTGCTACCCTCAGTATTCACCTCTTCAAGCAATTGTTACAGCATTTAACAGAATGGATTTTTGATTTCTGTAGCTTCAGATCTCCACGGAAATTGCTTCAACATCTGAGAAAGGAGAAGAAACGTCGAAAGAGGTATTTTTTCTTTTCTTTTTTGTTTTTTTTAAACATGGATGGGGCATACACCACACATTTTGTCGGTAGAAATCAACAACATTTGGGCTATTTGGGCCGACAATGAAATTTGTCCAATTTACAAATATGTTTCCTTTGCCATTCAGTCCAATTTCAAATATTTTGTGTTTTTTTTTGTGAACAATTCAAAATATTTATTTTGTTCAAATTAACAAAAATATAAACATGATTATTATATTTTTCCTTTCATAATATAGTTTTATCTTTCAATAATTATTGAAAAATTTGTATTGAAATATGTAAATCTTTATTAATAGAGTAATAAATACTTTATTATCAATTTTATTATCAATTTAAAATTGAAAAAATGACATTAAAAAATATACTACGACAAAAAAATTTACAACATAATATATTTAACTGATTTGAAAAACTACCAATTTAAATCATTTAAAAAATCAAGTTGAATTATAAACATAAATACTCATTTAAAAATAACAATAAAAAATGTAATAAGTTTATGTTTTCTATAAAATAAAAATATTCATATACGAATTATTATATTTTAAAAATAATTTCACTTTTAAAAGAAATTTTTAAAAGGAAAATAAACATGCGCTTTGAAAGCACGAGTCAAAATCTAGTATTATCTTATTTTAGTTGACATCATTTTTTAATAATGATAAAATCTGTTATGCTATAAATGATGTTCTGTCTATTGATGAATAATCAAATTAAAGACTAAGGACAAACAGAATGGTTAATCACATGCCTCAACTAGCTTAACTATCAGATTTTTTATTTTTATTTTTTAATCAATATTTATTTTTGAAAATGAATGGTTGATCGTCACAAATCTCAACTTGCTTAGTTGACAAATTTTGAGTATTGTACCCAAACTAAACTATGTTATAGTTACTAAACAAAATGTGTCAATCGTCTAAAGTAGATTATCGACATAATGATTGGCAGTGAGCTTCAGAAAACCAGTTTTCAGGCCTAGATTCCAGTGAAATCGAAACTATACAAGCATCAACGGGTATGGTCTGTGGAACACTGCTGGTGCGTTATCTTGGGATCCCTCTCAGCTGGAAGAAACTAAATCTCGAGAATTAAGAATTAACTCTTTTCATAACACTTTTCTATGGAAAGACAATATTGAAAGTCATAACTCTGCGAGAGTGGCCTGGGACTGAGTGGTACTTACAAAATCTCAAGGAGGACTTGGAGTGAAGGATCTATGTTTTTGGAATAAAGCTTGCTGCTTGAAACTGATATGGCTTCTCTTCTTCCGAGGGAGCTCAATCTAGGTTGCCTGGTTAATAGAAGTCATTTTACAAGAGTCAATTCATAACTACTGGACAACAAAACCGGAAGCTTCATTCTCATGGCTCGTGAACAAGTTGCTGAAATTAAAGGATGAAGTGTTCCCCTTAATCAAGCAGAGACTAGCGAATGGACTTACTGCAAGATTTTGGTTTGATAATTAGTCTCCCTTTGGAAACTTGGCAGCTCACCTTAATCTTTCATCTTCATGATTGGGAATCCCTCTCAAAGCAACTGTGGCTTCTCTTTATAGGAATGGCGCTTGGCGAATCCTTCAGGCAAGATCAGACGAACAATTCAAACTCCATGCCTATCTTACAACTGTTGAATTTACTGAAAACATGACTATTATGAGTGGGAGATCGATGGTAAGGTCTCAAAAAAGTTCAACACAAGGGAGGCTTACACTTACTTGCGAGGAGATATAGATGAAGTCAACTGATCCTCCATAGTATGGACGCAATACAGCATCCCTCGGCACAATTTTCTTGTTTGGTTGGCAATACTAGACAGATGTCCTACTAGAGATCGACTTATAAAATGGGGTTTGAAGATCCGGCCGAGTTGTCTTCTTTGCAGCTCAAAGGCTGAGTCTCGGAACCACCTCTTTCATGAATGCAACTTCAGCTTTGATCTGTGGTCAATGAGCGCAAACCGGCTAAAGATCCAGCCAAATCGACTATGGGATCACAACGTTAATCAGATGCAGCAGTTACCTAGACAAAGAGGTCACCGTCCGCTTCGACTTCTCACCCTACTTGCCTGGCAATCAACGATCTACTGGACTTGGTCTGAGAGAAACACCAGGCTCCATCAGAATACTTTCAAAACGGTTGACACTATCTTCTCCGTTGTTGATCGACAGCTTTGGAATAAAATCTAGAGCTTTAGAGAAACGAATCCGGTTCTCTGCTCTGCCATGATGCAACAATGGATCCAACATGCACCTTCTCCGATTAAAAAACCATTACTCTCTCGATCTTTCCGCTCACCATCGTATTTTGCCTCTTCAGCGTCAAACTCACCACTACTGGGCTTCAAATGGGCTCTGGGTTTGCTTTTAATTGGATTCTTTTAACTATGAGTTTCTGGAATTGGGTTGTGCCCTGAACTAAAGCACTAAGGTTGTAAACATTTTGTTATTTTCTATAATTTAACTTGAAAGCCTAAGGAGGTGTTATTGGTTTATATATTTTGATTGATTTAGAAATCCATATAGTATTTATAAATCCAAGTAAAATATGCAAATCCGGAGGTTTTCCCTTGGATTTGAGTCTTTGTATTTTTAACTATAACTAAAAAAACTAAACAAATCTATTCAAATCCATTATAAAATCAAATATATTAGTAAATCCGTACGATTGAATAACACTTGATTTGATACAGAATTTATGAATCTTAAACCAATAACACATGATTCTAATACAGATTTGAAAATCATAGAACCAATAACACTAGATTTAGTTCGGATTTTCAAATCCATTAAAATACAACAACCAATAACCCCTTACAAAAAATAGTGTATTCTCCAACTAGCTAAATAAGAGTATTTCATGAATATACAATGAAAATTCTGTTAAAATTATATTTAAATAATAATATATTTACAAATAACCAATCGAATTTGAAAATTTCAAAATTCTTAGGATTTAATCGTGAAGTGTATTTTACTTAATTAATAGATTATTGGCTTACTGGAATAACCAAAAATAATAAATATATTAGATTATTTAATGTATTTTATCTAAAACAAATCAAATAAATTATTTTCTAAAAACATATATCTGATATATATTTAACATAAATACAGTCATTAAATTCAAAAAGAATATAAATAAAATAGTTATTAAAACAGAAAGCCAAATAAATAAGAGAAATTTTCAAAAATACCACATTCATAGTACCACGTTTCATGTTTACACTAACCACTTTTACCTTATTTTTAATGCAAGGTAAAAGATATTTATAACCTTAGGGTTAACTAATATCTAGACTTAGGGTTTAGAGTTGAAGGGTGGATAGGGTTTTTGAAATGTGAAATTTAGGATTTTAATAGATATATAAATAAATACTTAAAAACAAATATACAAAAAATTAAAAAATAGTTTCATTCAACAAGAAATTTTGAAAAAAAAATTCGAATTTTTTTTTAATTTATAAAAACGTTTGAATTTGAAAAAGTATTATTCAAAAACAATAAAAAAAAATTTAAATAATTATTAATTATATATATATAGAGAACAAAGATATAAGAGTCTTTTGCCACTTAATGAAAAATGTATTTTTGAAAATGTGCCTTTAGTGGTGGTAAATATGAATAATAGTACCATGAAAATAGTAAACATTAAATTATCCCTTTAATATAATAAAACAAGAGGTAATTATAAAATTTACTTCGGTTTAAATAATATAGAAACAATGTTTTTTAAAACCGGACCGGCTAGTGAACTGAAAATATTTTTGGTCATGGGTCATTGTGGTTCGACAAGGTTCGAACCGGGTTTGATTGAATTAAACTGAATTTAATGATATTTTGTAAATAATATGCATATTCTGACAAAGATAGATCATATCAAATAAATGTTTTAATAGCCATAATTTTTAGAAAAACTTTAAAAAGTAACAACTAAAATGTAGCAAAAGTTATAAATTAATTTAATAGTCTAAATCTAAAATCAATACAAAAATAATTTTTAAACTTTATTCTTCAGATCTTTATTACTCTAAATCTTCATCACTTTTAAAAAAAATATATACATTTGTTAAAAAATATATTTTGAAATAAAACAAGTGTTTTTCTCTTTTATAAATTATACAAATTTCAAAAACGTAAAATTTTCAGTTATTAGAATCTTTAACACAAGTGATCATGAAATAAAATTAAACAAAGTGAGAAGTAGACAAAAATAATATATTGACATAAAAATTAATTTTTGTGAATGTTGTGATTTGTGAGATGCAAAGACATCAAAAGAAAAGACAAGAGACGATAATTTATTATTTTTTTATAAATCCTATTTTTACTTTAAAATAAGAGAAATTAATTATTTTATTAATAAAATTTTGATTTATGTTCGAACCGGGGTTTGATTAGTTCAATGGGTCACCGGTTCCCGGGTTTTTGACGGTTCGATATGGATTTTTAACCGGTTCAACTTTAGTTGAGTTTTGACATTAAACCAACCCGAATTCTTGTCCGGTTCATGGTTCAACCCGATCCGACCACCGGTTCGGTCCGGGTTTAAAAACACTGGATGAAATCCACCAAAAGTCCAAAAGTTAATTACATATTTTAGAAACGGAAGAAATTATGAAAATTTTACAAAACTTAATTATTTTTGGTAATAGATATATATCTGTAAATAGATTATAGAAATATTTCGGAACAAATATCTATTTAATATTTCTATTTTTCGGTCAATTAATTTTCAAGACTCTATCGATGTGTTGACAAAAAAAAAAAAAGACTCTATCGATGTTGGTTGACTTCATCTTTTTAATGGTAAATCTTGTAAGTTTGTAAAGTAAAGCATATACTTCAGATTATAGAGACAGAGATAAATAATCAAACTCAAGAAAAAATCAAATGAAAGATGGAGACACATGTACGATGGGTATGTCACAAACTTCAAATAGCATCGTTGCTAAACTATAGTATAATGAATTAAATTCCCTTAAGATACATAATATATACAAAAAAAAAAAGGTCAATGAAACAAGTTGTATATGTATGTGGAAACTGTAACACATAAAGACAGAAAATCAATGATAGAGATGATTATAATCATTGATTGTTTCTACATGAGAGTCAAACTTGATGGAATTAGAAAACCGAACGAATATCCAATTCATGCTCACCCCTAGTCAATCCTGCATAGAGAAGTATGGTGGCAAAGACACCACCACCAGCAAATGGATGCGGCGGCTACCACCGTTGCTTGCTTTTTGTTCATATCATGTCATTTGTTTATAGAGTTTTAGAAACATTTCCAATATGATAAGAAGGGACTAAGAAGAATACATTGGAGAATTCGTTTGTTACTTGTGTGTCAAGTTTGCATGTGATAATGATAGAAACATATCAATATCTGATGTAGCTTACATCTCCTATTCCTATTTGGTTTTATTTAAAGTTTTCCTTTTCTTAAGTATCCTTATCGTTTGGCTTTCATGTTTATCTTATGGTTTTTACTTCTTAAAATAGGACTCGTCTGTGATCCTATATAAATAGATCTCTGCTATTGTTTCTTAGTTACCTTTTATTTGATTTAATAAAAACTTAGAGCTTTGTGTTATACAACTCTTGATCCTTAGTTTCTGGGCATTCTTTGAGAATTCAACAGACTTTAAGAAGACTTAGTTAACGGGCATTTGCAGAATTCAACGTTATCTTCGCGTTATCGGTTACTACAGAAACTTCCGCTACATTAGTTGGTATCAGAGACCTTTTTAATTGCGATTCTACTCGTGATTATCGATCTTTGGTTTCAATGGCACCTCATCCGAACGAATGGACGCAGATGCAACAATTCCTAAAAGACTTTCAGGAAAGTTTTCAAGATAATATGAGACGAACGATGGCAGAAGCAATTCAAGCCGGAGTTCAAGCCGGAGTACAAGCCGCCTTCGCCGCAAACGCAGCAAACGCAGCCCACGTAGCTCAACCACAACGGCAACACCGCAACAACAATCCCGTTTTTGATGAGCAAGACGACGATATCGACGATGAAAACCCATTCGGAGATGATCGTCCACATCGTCAACAACAACACGATCGACATAACCGGAACAACGATGACTTACGCTGGACATCGGGGTTAAAACTTGAGATTCCCGAGTTCAATGGAGGGTCGCAGCCGGAGGACTTACTTGACTGGTTTGTAACCGTCGATGAAATCATCGAATTCAAGGACGTTCCCGAACAGAAGAAGGTGCCTCTGGTGACAACACGTTTTCGCGGACACGCCGCAGCATGGTGGAGCCAACTTAAGCTCTCCAGAACGCGTCGGGGAAAAGATAAAATCACCTCTTGGGACAAGCTTAAGAAACATATGCGGAAAATCTTCATTCCGTATAGTTTTGAACGCCTATTGTTCCAAAAGTTCCATAACATACGTCAAGGATCCCGATCAGTCGAGGATTATGCTAAGGAATTCTATCAGATGCTTACACGAATTGACGTGCACGACTCAGAAGATCAGTTGGTAGCTCGGTTCATAGCAGGACTTCGTCCTCAACTACAAAATATGCTACAGCAGTTTGATCCTAGCTCGGTCTCGGAAGCACGCCAAAGAGCTTTATTGGTTGAGCAACAATCACGGGCGACCAATAACCAATGGCCAGTAAACTCACGAATACGCACCACGACCCCCACCGATGACACCAACACTTCTACAGGGCGTGATACGACGGCTACATCAACTACCGGACAACGGAACAACGCTCGTCCTACTGAAACTGTCACGCCGACAGCTGAACCTCGTCCTTCTCGCCCCAACGCTCTCCGTTGTTTCACATGTGGGGAAAGAGGTCACATACAGACGGCTTATCCTCTTAATAAGGGTCGTCGGGGTTTGTTGGCCAACGACAGAGAAATCATCGGCGATCCAATATATGACGATGATGAAGAACAGTTTGACGACGTCGACGAAGAGCAGGTTTACGGTGACATTGGTACTTGCCTCATGATACGCCGGAATTGCATGGCTCCTAAAACCAACGAGGCCTGGCAACGCACGTCATTGTTCATATCAACCTGCACGGTCAAAGGAAAAATTTCTCGTTTTGTTATTGATTCAGGATGCTCGGCAAATGTCGTGTCCGAAGAAGCTGTTCGAAAATTATCGCTCACTCCCGAAGCTCATCCTCACCCTTATCGTCTGCTGTGGATGCAAACCGGCGCCGAAGTATACGTTTCTCAGCGTGCCTTGGTTTCTCTCTCTGTCGGGTTGTTTTACAAGGACACCTTGTATTGTGATATTGCGACTATGGATGTCTCTCATCTCATCTTGGGACGTCCATGGCAGTATGATCGGGAAGTTTTGCATAACGGCAAGACGAATACTCATTCGTTTATGTTTGAAGGGCGCAAAATAACACTCTTACCTTCACCAGAAACGGATAAGGCACCCTCGAGCACCACACAGCACACCTCTTCAAAGCAAAACTTGTTAATTATTTCTAAATCACAGTTTGAAGACGAGCTACGTACATGCAGCCCGATATTTTCCCTCGTCGCCTTGACCCCTCCTCCACCACAACAACTACCGTGTCCTCCAGCATTCACCCCCATTCTCAAAGAGTTTGAAGATCTATTTCCGGAGGAGCTTCCGTCCGGTCTTCCTCCTCTCTGAGATATCCAACATCATATTGACCTAGTTCCCAACGCTGTTTTACCAAACCGTGCCCATTATCGCATGAGTCCGGAAGAACACGAGGAACTGAGGCGACAGGTGGAGGACTTACTAAAGAAAGGCTATTTGCGGGAGAGCTTGAGCCCTTGTGCGGTCCCGGCGTTACTTATCCCAAAAAAGGACAGTTCCTGGCGCATGTGTGTTGACAGCCGTGCTATTAACAAAATCACAACGCGGTATAGATTCCCGATACCACGTCTTGATGATCTTTTGGATCAGATAGGAAAAGCTTCTATCTTTACCAAATCGGATCTTAAGAGCGGTTACCATCAGATTCGGATTCGCCCCGGTGATGAATGGAAAACTGCGTTCAAGACTCCGGAGGGACTATTTGAGTGGTTAGTTATGCCATTCGGGTTGTCTAATGCTCCGAGCACCTTTATGCGGGTAATGAATCAAGCCCTCAGACAGTTCATTGGACGCTTTGTGGTAGTCTATTTCGATGATATACTAATTTTTAGTATGACGATGGAGGAACATCTTGATCATCTGCGGGACGTCTTATTAGCGTTACGCAAGGAGAACCTTTTTATTGCCAAACAGAAGTGTGAGTTTGGGGCTTCAGAGGTCTTGTTTCTCGGTTATGTCGTCTCTGCAGCAGGGTTAAGGGTTGATCCACTCAAGGTTGATGCCGTAGCCTCTTGGCCGACACCTATAACAGTCACTGAGGTTCGAAGTTTTCATCGTCTGGCCTCGTTCTATCGACGGTTTGTCCATAATTTTAGTGCAATCATGGCACCGTTAACAGACTGTATGAAGAGTGCGGCGTTTTCATGGACACCGGCAGCGGATGCAGCTTTTGCGGTCATCAAACATAAACTCACAACGGCCCCTATATTAGTTCTTCCTGATTTTGATGTGCCTTTTGAGTTGCACTGTGATGCATCGAAGCTGGGAGTTGGAGCTGTGTTGAGCCAACAAGGACGACCTGTCGCTTACTATAGCGAGAAGTTGGCCGGTTCCCGTATACGTTACAGTACGTACGATATCGAGTTCTATGCAATCGTCCAAGCTATCAAACATTGGCGTCACTATCTGGCGCATAAAGAGTTTGTGTTGTTTACAGATCATGTGGCGTTGAAATATCTTGGCACACAAGACAAGATTTCCTCAAGACATGCGTCTTGGACGGCATACTTGCAGCAGTTTACTTTTGTTATAAAGCATCAGTCCGGGAAGCTCAACAAGGTAGCTGATGCGCTTAGTCGACGCCACGCCCTAGTCTCAACGCTGTCTGTTTCTGTGACGGGTTTTGAAACCTTCGCAACCTTGTATGCTACGGATCCTTTCTTCGCGGCAATTTGGTTGGACCTCACTCACGGTGTTCGCTCTGAGTACTCGATGGTTGATGGGTTCATCTTCATGAACAACCGACTGTGTGTTCCTGAGTGCAGTCTACGTATTCAGATTGTTAAGGAGTTGCATGGTGAGGGGCATCTTGGACGCGATCGAACGCTCAAGCTGGTAACTGATAACTACTTTTGGCCGACTCTGCGCCGGGACGTTGAGCGTTATGTAGCTCGTTGTACGGTTTGTCAACAAGGAAAGGGACACGCTTCTAATGCCGGTCTGTACTTGCCTCTCCCAATCCCGACTCAGCCGTGGACTGACTTGAGTATGGACTTTGTTCTAGGCCTTCCTCGGACGCAGCGTGGTAATGATTCCATCTTTGTAGTCGTGGATCGTTTCTCTAAGATGGTCCATTTTATCACATGCAAAAAGACGACGGATGCGGTTCAGGTCGCGCAGTTGTTTTTCCGTGAAATATAACGCCTCCATGGCCTCCCTCAGTCAATTGTGTCTGATCGAGATTCTCGATTCATTAGCCATTTTTGGCGGTCTTTGTGGAAACTCCTTAAGACGAGTTTAAATATGAATTATGCCTACCATCCGCAGTCCGACGGTCAGACTGAAGTTGTTAACCGGTCGTTGGGTAACATGTTACGTTGCCTGGTCGGGACTAATATTAAGTCTTAGGATTCTTGCTTGTGCCAAGCGGAGTTTGCTCATAATCATGCTCTTAACCGCAGCCTGGGGTTTAGTCCTTTTAGAGTTGTGTATGGCCTCGATCCACGGAGTCCCTTGGCTTTAACTTCTCTTCCCAACCCCGCTGAATTTCATGGTCGTGCGGTGGAGTTCGTGAATGAATTGGTTCATGTCCATGCTACTGCTCGCGATAATTTGGTAGCCGCGACTTCCAAGCACAAGACGGCTGCGGACAAGCATAGGCGTGAGGTCCATTTTGAAGTGGGCGATCGTGTGTGGGCTGTGCTGACTAAAGAACGTTTCCAGACGGGCCAATACAATAAGTTGAAGCCACGCAAGATAGGTCCTGTTGAGATCAGCGAGAAGATTAACCCTAATGCTTATCGTCTGGCCTTACCTCCGCATATCTACACTGCCGATGTGTTTAATGTGAAACATTTGTTCAAGTACGAACCAGATGATGAGACACTTGCCGGATTCGTGGACGAATCTTTCGTACGGGAGGGGACCTGATGTAGCGTACATCTCCTATTCCTATTTGGTTTTATTTAAAGCTTTCCTTTTCTTAAGTATCCTTATCGTTTGGCTTTCATGTTTATCTTATGGTTTTTACTTCTTAAAATAGGACTCGTCTGTGAGCCTATATAAATATATCTCTGCTATTGTTTCTTAGTTACCTTTGATTTGATTTAATAAAAATTTAGAGCTTTGTGTTATACAACTCTTGATCCTTAGTTTCTGGGCATTCTTTGAGAATTCAACAGACTTTAAGAAGGCTTAGTTAACGGGCATTCGCAGAATTCAACGTTATCTTCGCGTTATCGGTTACTACAGATACTTCCGCTACATTAATATCTTATTTTGTCATATGAATAATAAGTTCTCCAAACCTTTGCAGAGTTTACAACATTCATTGTTTCCAATATGTTTGTACATGTGAAACATGAATGTTAATATGTTATACTCTGAGATATTGCGTGCAAGAGATGTAAACATGTATGCATAAATCAGAACTCAGTAGATTTAGTACTACTCAAAATAGAAAGTCATGAACGTGGTGATTCTGTTAGTTGACATCGTGTTTCTGGAAAATGTAAGCATAAGTATTGATTTTGTTAGTTGACATCGTGTTTCTGAAAAATGTATTTTTTAGTAAAGCATATAAAACCAAACTAATACATAGACAACCCGAGTAGTAGAATGGGTCAATCACACGTCTCAACTCTCAACTATATAATAAAATCCTATTAAAAATGTACACAAGTGGAGGTTAAACGCAACACCTGGTATGTATTGTAAGAATTTAGAAAATACAAAGTCAGCAAACGGCTCATCTTAGAAAAGGAAGTATATATATATAGATGGTTCTATCGATGGTCATTTGTTTCTATCAACCAATAAACAGAAATCCATTAAAAGAAAGATCGATGGAGACGACGACAGGTTTGATCGTCAAAATACTGGGTCCGCTTATAGGCATCATACTTGTCATTTTGGGTATCGTATCCTATTGTTACCAAGAGGACCGCAAAGACACAGAGGCTGCTGATAAGACGGCTACAACCGTGGTTTGATATACTTTAAGTACTGCTTTTTCAATTCCTTAAAAATTGAGTTTGTGGTGTGGGAGAGATGTAAATGAATATGTAAATCGTTATTTTTAACTTTATTTTATTTGGCAAAAAATTAAATCGTTATTTGTTTTCTTTATTATTAACCAGCTAATTAAGATTTTCATCGATGAAGTTAAAAGTATTTGAAGCCGTGCCACTTTTTTTTTTTTTTTTTTTTTTTTTCAGACATCCCTCGAGGCCCGCAGCAGCCACGTCATTTCCACCCCAGAAGTAGCAGGGTGGGCCCGGGTGGCCCGGCGTAGGGGTATATCTGAGGGGGAGGTTCGAACTCGCGGCCCTTAGGACCATTGCGAGCCGCCTCACACCACTCGACCACCAACGTCGGGTTAATGCTTTGGTGAACCTTTCAAACAAATTAAGATACCAAGTACTGAAATCAATCTTTGTTATGCTTTTTTTTTAATTATGCCTTGGTGAACCTTTTACAACTACAACTCTACAAGTAATAAGGGCATTAAAACAAAAAAAAAACACTACGCGTGAGCTACTTGCTCATTGTGCTGCTTCAATCTGGATCGCTTGTGACGAGTTTATGGAATATGATACCAAGTTTACTGCCCTGTTGATATTACTTTTCTTCTTGATAGGAGAACAAAAACTAATCTCTTTTGATATGTTGGATCTTCGTATCACATACCCATCTTCCAAATGCATGAACTGGAGAAAATGTTTTAAAACTCGGATTAAGTCATGAACATATGAAGAGGTGATTGTTTATCTATACTGAAAACTAAAATAAAAATAAAGATGATCTGGACTTGTTTATGTACATGAGATTCATGTTCATTGTAGATGTGAATACATTGAAGCATTGCATGTAGTATCTCCACAATAGATAAGATACAACATGAAACATAACACCAACTAAAACATATTACCTTTCCTGTTGTATTTAGTTCTCCGAAGAGTATGAGGCTGAACTTATGAACGTCTTCTGCTTACTCTTACTCAAACCGAGAAAACTTAGCCACTTCAATGTCGATGTAATACTGCCTTCGCTATCACAAAAGTTTTGAAACGCCTTCTGGAGAGGGCCAGTAGAGGACTTGGCCTGACATCAAGATTCAAGACTGTCTCTCTAACCGGTGAATACAAGATTTGGATAACTCATTTACGTAGGATATGATGCCCCTAAATTCTTAAAGCCAACAAAACAAGCCTTTGTTTTTTACTTATCTTGTGACTTCATCCGACTTGCCTCCTTCTTTCTACTTCAACTTTGAGGTAATAATTCGTTTTAGAGCTTAATTCCTACTTGTATATATAAAGCTTAATTATACAAATTAAAGCTTGCATATGAAGGCACTTATAGGAAGCGCTTGTTGCTTCCAGCAACAAACAAAATAAAGGAAGATTCACAAATCTAATTAGGCATATAAAACCCATAAACGCATCCGCACTAGCCCTAGGAAAAAAATGTAAACATCAGAAATTTAATTAGGCTAATTAACCATTTGAGCATGAACACAAATGGATAAATGGAACTATTTTGAATTATATGTATCGTCCCTTCCTTCCCAAGCAAACAAAGGAACGTGACAGAAAATCCATAGGAATCAACAATAAGCGAGGAACAATTACGGTTTTATGTACTCTTATCTCTTCATAACATCTCTTGCTTACTTCTTCAACATTGTGCGTCTGATATGACTACTACTATTAATAATGTAAAATAAACACTACAATTTCTAAAGTAGTTTTCTGAAATTTCTATGTAATTACTGGTATATGTAATAAAACTACCGTCAAAAACAAAAGTTTAATATATTTTACGTTTTGTGTACAGGAAGTTTGTATCATTCGGAAAGAATTATTTCCTTATTTATCGATGTGTCTCCTTGGTGATATGGTAGAAACAATAAGCGTTACTACAGACGACTTATGGAAAACGGCTAATAATATTTTCAATATGTTCCCATGCATATCTTGACGAACATATTTGCAACACAACCAGAATCTGATGTCAGTATTATTGAGTCCGTGAACCCATTAACCAAGCGTCGTACTCGATATGCATATTGGAAAAACAGTAAGGTATGTATTTAGCTTTTTCTTTGGTTGAATATATATCTATTCACTACAAGAAATATGGGTTTTGATAGTAGTAGAGGATAGCGTTTTTCATCTTTCTGCTATGGTTGTGAAACCCGTTGGTTTTAGATAGCGTTTGTATATTTGGAAACACTATAATTGAGTGGTATATTTGGAAACTCTATGATAGCGCGTAATTTTATATGTAACACTTATGTTTAATAGCAGGATATAATTAAAACGTCATGTTTGGCTTTTGAATCCCTAAACCCTAAACAAATTTTTAAACTCTAAACACAAATTTTAAATTTTAAACTTTAATACACTAATAAACTTTATAATATTTTTAAACTTAAACTTCAAATCTTAAATATTAAAATATAAACTTAAATATTTTCATAACTTAATCTCAAACTATATACCTATTTCAAAAGTTTAACCATATAAACCCTAAACCACATACTTTAACATATAGCATAAGAACATTAAACCTCAAACTTTATAAAATATAATTTCTATAATATAATTATCAAACTATGTATAATATTTCAAATTTACATTATACAATTCAAAAATAAAAATAAACCATTAAATAATAAACAACACAAAAAGATGATTATAGATAAATGAACATATAATTATTATTAGTTTTATTGGGCCTTTGATTAGTTTGGATCCAAAGACTCAAAATCACTCTTTTGTGATCTTCGTCCTTCTTTCTTATTGGCCAATTTTTCAAAATTTGGATTAATATATCTGACCATTGATTATTTGTAATCCAATGGCCAAGAATTCATCTTTTCATTTCCCTTGTTCTAGACTCCATCGATCTCTTCCTTAGTATTATTCTCCTCATCTCCCTCGCTGTCTCAAACACACACACACGATTCACGTAGCAAACATCTCCTTTTTCTGTATCACTCTCTTCACACACACACGATTCATGTAACATACATTTCATTTCTCTGTAACACTCTCTTCACACACACACACACACGAATCTGAAGGTGGAGCCAAACCCAGCGACCGCGGATCTGAAGATGTTGGACCACCGCCATCTCTCCCTTTCACCACCGTCTCTCTCACCACCACCGGTCACCTCTCTATTTCTCTTTTAAATGTGGTTTTATGCTCTCGTTAAAAGTGAGAAAGAGGTGGTGATTGTTAGCAGATGTGGTGGTCATTGGGTTTGCGGCTAGGAGGCGATGGAGAAGATGGTGGTCGTGAGCACAGGTGGTGGCCATCGGGCTTGCGGCAAGGAGGCGACAGAGAAGCTGGTGGTCGGAGCAGAGTGGTGGTCATGGGGCTTGCAGCGAGGAGGCGATGGAGAAGTTGGTGGCCGTGAGAAGAGGTGGTGGTCATGGGGCTTGCGGCGAGGAACGAAGAAGTTGGTGAGGAGGCTGGCCCAAGAAGATTAGGTTTTGATTAGGTTTAATTAAGATTAGGTTAGATTAGATTTAATTTTTAAAACATCTGGTTTAGTGTTAAGTGTAAACCGATTCTTATCTTTTTTCAAATGTAATTTCTAATGTTTAATAAAAAATAATTTGTTATCTTTTTTTTTAATAATTAAACCTACAAATAAATAATTCTAAAATAAATAATTCTAAAATATATAATCTTAAAATAAATAAATTTAATGTAAATAATAACAATAAACACACGCTATTAAAGAACATTTAATTGCATACAAAAAAGCAATATAATATATAACAATAAGATAGCAGTAAAAAAACCGCTATCTAATGTGTCTGATCTATTATGACGGGCGATGATACATCGCTTCAAAAACCGCTATAGTATCGTTATATAGCGTTATTCGTCCGCTATTAAAACACATTTTTCTTGTAGTGATTCTTCCAATATCTGTAAGCTCGAGTTACATATTTGATTATGATGTACATTCGACTTTAGGTTAATCACTCGGAATCTTGGATCATCAATATGGAAGATGAAAACGCTCGAAACAAGAAGGAAGCATGTCCCTCTCTAAGGCCTTAGGTCTAGATCCTAATGATATTGATCACTCAAGAGTCAATGCATCGATTACTAACATGGTTTTCTAACTTCTCGTTTTCTTATCAACTAGGGGATTATAGCTTGCTTATACACTGTTATAAATATTTTTAAAATTAATTAATTATTAATTATATTAATAAAAGATGTCGTGGATTCAATGTATAACATTTTTTTATTATTACTTTTGGACAAAGCCTATAAAAACCTAATTCTTTCATGTTAGAGAGATGCATTCATTCGAACACAACAACAAAAAATAAGACATCTTCTTCCACTTGAATATTCTTTTATTTTTTTTAGTTGTTTTGTGTTTGAGGGTAATGAACATAGGTTCAACACGTTCTTTTCTTCAGTGATAGAAAATTAAAATATATTCAGTTGTATCATGAGATTTTGGAATGCCATGCAAATTATCATACAATGGGCCTAGTACAGAATTAATGAAAGAGTGTCTTTCCTCCGCAAACCCGTTTTTCTTTCCAAATTCTTGTATTTTTCTTTCCAAATTCTTGTATCGATATTTATATTTATCGATTTATTTATTCAAATGCTTTACAATTGTTCAATTTGCCCTATTTTAAAATTTGTGCTCCTACAGTGTGGTGTTGTGAATTGAGAGTACATATAATGATGGAACTCGTTTTTGACGATATGGTTTAAGACCATTTTTTCGGTAAGTTTCCGGACGAAGACGTTCGTCGGAATAACCAAATGTTGGACACTATGAAGTAGTGTACTCGTGTGTCAAAATTGGAGTTGGTTTTGAATGGGAAATGAAAAACAAATGTGAAAGTATTTGTAAAATATTCATATTAGAAATATGAGGTGAGAATCCTCTTGTATATAAAATGGAGAAAATAAAGCAAAGTTTAAAACTTTGTTTATACTGAGAAAGAAAGATATTTGGACCAAACCTAAATTTCAGGTTTTGAAATTTGGTAAATGATTCAAGAAATTAAGTAAAGACTAATAAAGAATTTAGACTTGTTAGTCTAGTCTTTACTTAATTTATTTGTCTTTATTTTTAAAAACTTCGTGGTAAATAAAGTTTGAACAAATAAAGAAAAAAAATTTATCTTTGCTAATTAAATTGGTGAATGTGAAGTAGTGGTGGTATGAATGCAAAATTGATTATGATTTTGTAACCTACATCTAAATTAATGCACATCCATATAATTAAGATGAGAATCTCCATTTTGTGCCAACGTTTACGGTTTGGTCTATGACAAACGTAAGGTTTGGTTAGTGACTATATAATAGTCATTCCTCTTCTCATTCTAGATACACACATCCAAGACAAACAAAACCACTTTCTCCTATTTTATTTTTTTGTCTGAGAGTATAATATAAAAATAGGTTCGACAGGCTTTGGTTTTCAAGTGTTGTGAGACTGAAGATATAGGCAGTTGTATCATGGGATTCTTAAACGTATCAAACCGGTACACTACGGACGTTTAAAGGATTAAGGAAAGAGATCTAATCTCGACTCTGCTTCAACCTAGTTCTTTTCCAACTACGGTATTATATTGTTATATTTTTTTTCATGTTATTTGTAAATTTTTTGCTTTACATATCAAATTTGCCTATCTAGTAAATTTGGTGCCTACATATAATACACGAAAAGATTATAATTTTTGGTTCGATGAGACAATGTAGATCGTTTAAACATGGAACATTTTCAATATATGGTTTTTATTCATGTATAAATGAGAGTGCATATAGATTAAAGAACTGATTAGTAAGCAGAAGGACTAGGTACGGTATTAATTTATACATGATTTATCAGTGCATTGGCAGCAACAAACACCGCCATAACTATAAATTCGACATTCACCTGCATTTTGGAACCCCATAGACTCGCATTTTGCCGCGCACGGTGGTGTGAGTGTACATCCGTCCGGCATACATTTGTAATAGACTCCTAATTAATTGGTTTATCATAAACACAAATTAACAATACATCAAGTACCAAAATAAATTAATTCAATATTTTAACATATTGCATATACAAATGGACTTTTGTTCTGTGTTTAGTGGCTTTAGACTTGTTTTTATAGATAAAAAATAAACGGGATTGAGAAAATACGGATTAGAAAAAGTTATTTTTTGAGTTTGAGAAGTCCATATCTAAACAAAGAAATACGTTTACCTGGAACGGCCGAATCAATGGGCAAAATGATGAGAGCAAACACCATCATGGAAAGTAGCAGAAGAGATGAAAACTTCTCTGTTGCCATTACTTTAGTTTAATTTTAGTAAATGCTAGAAGAAAATACAGCCTATAAAATAGTTTGGCACAAAATAAATGTTAGAAGAAATTCTTATATAATAAGGACTAATTAAGACTAAGAACATAACGAATATCAAAAACAATATTTCTCTATGTAAGAAATATTTTGGAACTCTTCAAAGATTTAATTTTTCAATATTTGTTGTCTTCTTCAGTAAGAGACTTTAACATTGTAGATCAAATCAAGAAATTTTTTTTAATGATTGTTACAATCAAAATATGCTGGATTAGCAGTTTTGAATTATTGGATCGCAGACCTAGATGTCTACGTTCATGGGGCTGAAGCTATCTTGAAGTTCGAGAACATCCCTTAGTATAGTAGCCTTTTAGGGTCTTCACGAAATGAATGCAACGTATTGGAATTTACTGCTTGCATGCTCACAAGTTGGGGAAACAAAGGCTCACTAACTACTAGGGAAAGTTTTAAAATGTTTGGAAAATTGAGCTAATGTGAACGTACGTCGACTCTTTAGCAAAATTAACACAATTATGTCCACTCAATGTAATTTTCAATGCTCTTCTATAATATCTCATACTTACTCGTGTCTCCAAACTCTAATCGGTGTGATTTTTGTTTTAAATCCAACATCATAATCAACTGCCTCTTTCACATAGTAAATTGCAATTAGAAACTTATGTCTATAAAGTTCTATTGGTGGTATATTATCATTAAATATTTTCGACGTTCTATGTAATTCTCTTAAACATAGTTATGGATGTGTTTCAATGCTTTTGAAAAGATTTCTTCAATAATCTTGATGGTGATATATTTTCATTAAATATCCTCAATTAACTTTATATGTGATTATCTTGAACATGGTCTTGGATGTGTTCCCCTTTTTTTCTTGAAAATATTTTTTCGATGAGTTTTTCATAGGGACAAGTTTGGCGCATGTTGCACATTTAGTGTAAATGTGTGTTTATGAACCAATAACATGAAGGGTGATGATTGGTGACTGCTATAGCCAGTGCCGTGCCTACACTTTTGGGGGCTTAAGGCTAATATATACTATTAAAATAGAAGTATTGATTTTTTCTACGTGTAATATTTTATTTAGATCGATTATCCATAAAAAATTATTAAATTTTACATAACTTAATTACAATATTTATTAATATCTTTATTATTATATAAAATAGTAATAAATATCTTAATGAATGTCTAACAAAATCTTTCAAATATCTTTTAAAATTTTTTAAAAATATTTTTTCGAAATTCGTTAATTAAAATTATAATTATCACAAAGTATAGTTAGAAAATAAATTTTAGTTTAGTTTTGATTGTAAAAAAATTAATAATTATATAAAATAATTTTAATAATATTTTAATGATAGTAAAAAATTTAAATTAATTTAATTTAAAAATTAATTGAAAAAAATATCTTTAATTTTTTTGAAAAAAAAAATATTAATTTCTATTTCTAATTTAAAAATAAAACTATTTTATCTATTTAGCACTTTTATGACTTATTTCATATGTGATTTTCTCTTTAATCTAAGACCATTTAGAAGTCATACATTTATATGTTTTACCATGTAATACAGTTAGTTTACACATTCCTTCATAGAAGAAACATTTGATTTTTATTCATATCGTATATATAAGACTTTAGCCTACTGTTATTAACGTTAGTGTATTCTCATGAGTTAAAAACCAATTTGGTTTATTATTTAAACAACTATATTAAATTGGTTTAATTAATCACTATATACCAAGTTCTTTATTATGTAGGTTAACCCTAATTTAATTTCCACATATATTTCAAATTTAGAAATAAAACAAAAACTATGTAAATCATCATTGTTACATAATAATGCTTTCAAATTACATTTTGTTACAAAAATACAAAATTTATAAATTTTATAGTAATAATATTATATGCCACACGAATATTATTATAAAATTAGATAATATATAACACCAAATTATATTAATTTATTGATATATTTTATTATATAACCTAATTTTTTTTTTGATGAAATTTCAAATATATTGAACTATCAATAGAATGTTATGCACATATCAACACTTTATGAACTGAAGAGCTATGCTATAAGAGCGTAAATCTACTTCTATGGTGTTACTTCAAACCATCTCCTCATTAGTTCCCTCTAGCTTCAAAAACCGCTATAGTATCGTTATATAGCGTTATTCGTCCGCTATTAAAACGCATTTTTCTTGTAGTGATTCTTCCAATATCTGTAAGCTCAAGTTACATATTTGATTATGATGTACATTCGACTTTAGGTTAATCACTCGGAATCTTGGATCATCAATATGGAAGAAGAAAACGCTCGAAACAAGAAGGAAGCATGTCCCTCTCTAAGGCCTTAAGTCTAGATCCTAATGATATTGATCACTCAAGAGTCAATGCATCGATTACTAACATGGTTTTCTAACTTCTCGTTTTCTTATCAACTAGGGGATTATAGCTTGCTTATACACTGTTATAAATATTTTTAAAATTAATTAATTATTAATAATATTAATAAAAGATGTCGTGGATTCAATTTATAACATTTTGTTATTATTACTTTTGGACAAAGCCTATAAAAACCTAATTCTTTCATATTAGAGAGATGCATTCATTCGAACACAACAACAAAAAATAAGACATCTTCTTCCACTTGAATATTCTTTTATTTTTTTTAGTTGTTTTGTGTTTGAGGGTAATGAACATAGGTTCAACACGTTCTTTTCTTCAGTGATAGAAAATTAAAATATATTCAGTTGTATCATGAGATTTTGGAATGCCATGCAAATTATCATACAATGGGCCTAGTACAGAATTAATGAAAGAGTGTCTTTCCTCCGCAAACCCGTTTTTCTTTCCAAATTCTTGTATTTTTCTTTCCAAATTCTTGTATCGATATTTATATTTATCGATTTATTTATTCAAATGCTTTACAATTGTTCAATTTGCCCTATTTTAGAATTTGTGCTCCTACAGTGTGGTGTTGTGAATTGAGAGTACATATAATACAAGAAAAGATTATAATTTTTGGTTCGATGAGACAATGTAGATCGTTTAAACATGGAACATTTTCAATATATGGTTTTTATTCATGTATAAATGAGAGTGCATATAGATTAAAGAACTGATTAGTAAGCAGAAGGACTAGGTACGGTATTAATTTATACATGATTTATCAGTGCATTGGCAGCAACAAACACCGCCATAACTATAAATTCGACATTCACCTGCATTTTGGAACCCCATAGACTCGCATTTTGCCGCGCACGGTGGTGTGAGTGTACATCCGTCCGGCATACATTTGTAATAGACTCCTAATTAATTGGTTTATCATAAACACAAATTAACAATACATCAAGTACCAAAATAAATTAATTCAATATTTTAACATATTGCATATACAAATGGACTTTTGTTCTGTGTTTAGTGGCTTTAGACTTGTTTTTATAGATAAAAAATAAACGGGATTGAGAAAATACGGATTAGAAAAAGTTATTTTTTGAGTTTGAGAAGTCCATATCTAAACAAAGAAATACGTTTACCTGGAACGGCCGAATCAATGGGCAAAATGATGAGAGCAAACACCATCATGGAAAGTAGCAGAAGAGATGAAAACTTCTCTGTTGCCATTACTTTAGTTTAATTTTAGTAAATGCTAGAAGAAAATACAGCCTATAAAATAGTTTGGCACAAAATAAATGTTAGAAGAAATTCTTATATAATAAGGACTAATTAAGACTAAGAACATAACGAATATCAAAAACAATATTTCTCTATGTAAGAAATATTTTGGAACTCTTCAAAGATTTAATTTTTCAATATTTGTTGTCTTCTTCAGTAAGAGACTTTAACATTGTAGATCAAATCGTGTTCCAGTCAGGGTCGGGTTCAGAGTCAAACAGGTTGCTGATATACTCAAATATTTACCACTAAAACCAACAGCAAATGCACGGCAGTGCCCGGTAGTATATATCGATCGAATGCTTCAGAGATCAAGTTTACACTATGAATCTACGAGAGAAGAATCAAGCTAGAACAAAAAGATTTTGTTTTTACGGTTTCAATTGCGACAAATGTAAAAGACAAAATGTAAACGAAGTTAAGCTTATGGATTAAAACGCAAGGCATTGGGAATTCTCAGGAAAACGTCAATCATGAAATGTAACAAATCATGGACGAACGAGTTCATGAGAGCTTGGTTAAACTGTCGATCAAAAGTTATTCGATCTTATGCAAGCAACTCTGATTTTATGGATTGGCCGATTATATTAAGGATGCAAGAAATTTTTTTTAATGATTGTTACAATCAAAATATGCTGGATTAGCAGTTTTGAATTATTGGATCGCAGACCTAGATGTCTACGTTCATGGGGCTGAAGCTATCTTGAAGTTCGAGAACATCCCTTAGTATAGTAGCCTTTTAGGGTCTTCACGAAATGAATGCAACGTATTGGAATTTACTGCTTGCATGCTCACAAGTTGGGGAAACAAAGGCTCACTAACTACTAGGGAAAGTTTTAAAATGTTTGGAAAATTGAGCTAATGTGAACGTACGTCGACTCTTTAGCAAAATTAACACAATTATGTCCACTCAATGTAATTTTCAATGCTCTTCTATAATATCTCATACTTACTCGTGTCTCCAAACTCTAATCGGTGTGATTTTTGTTTTAAATCCAACATCATAATCAACTGCCTCTTTCACATAGTAAATTGCAATTAGAAACTTATGTCTATAAAGTACTATTGGTGGTATATTATCATTAAATATTTTCGACGTTCTATGTAATTCTCTTAAACATAGTTATGGATGTGTTTCAATGCTTTTGAAAAGATTTCTTCAATAATCTTGATGGTGATATATTTTCATTAAATATCCTCAATTAACTTTATATGTGATTATCTTGAACATGGTCTTGGATGTGTTCTCCTTTTTTTTCTTGAAAATATTTTTTCTATTAGTTTTTCATAGGGACAAGTTTGGCGCATGTTGCACATTTAGTGTAAATGTGTGTTTATGAACCAATAACATGAAGGGTGATGATTGGTGACTGCTATAGCCAGTGCCGTGCCTACACTTTTGGGGGCTTAAGGCTAATATATACTATTAAAATAGAAGTATTGATTTTTTCAATGTATAATTTTTTATTTAGACTATCCATAAAAAAATTATTAAATTTTACATAACTTAATTATAATATTTATTAATATCTTTATTATTATTTAAAATAGAAATTAATATCTTAAGGAAATGTCTAACAAAATCTTTCAAATATCTTTTAATTTTTTTTAAAAATATTTTTCGAAATTTGTTAATTAAAATTATAATTATCACAAAGTATAGTTAGAAAATAAATTTTAGTTTAGTTTTGATTGTAAAAAAATTAATAATTATATAAAATAATTTTAATAATATTTTAATGATAGTAAAAAATTTAAATTAATTTAATTTAAAAAATTTAATTGATAAAAAATATCTTTAATTTTTTTGAAAAAAAAATATTAATTTCTATTTCTAATTTAAAAATAAAAATATTTTATCTATTTAGCACATAAATTACGACTTATTTCATATGTGATTTTCTCTTTAATCTAAGACCATTTAGAAGTCATACATTTATATGTTTTGCCATGTAATACAATTAGTTTACACATTCCTTCATAGATGAAACATTTGATTTTTATTCATATTGTATATATAAGACTTTAGCCTACTGTTATTAACGTTTGTGTATTCTCATGAGTTAAAAACCAATTCGGTTTATTATTTAAACAACTATATTAATTTGGTTTAATTAATCACTATATACCAAGTTCTTTATTATGTAGGTTAACCCTAATTTAATTTCCACATATATTTCAAATTTAGAAATAAAACAAAAACTATGTAAATCATCATTGTTACATAATAATGCTTTCAAATTACATTTTGTTACAAAAATACAAAAATTATAAATTTTATAGTAATAATATTATATGCCACACGAATATTATTATAAAATTAGATAATATATAACACCAAATTATATTAATTTATTGATATATTTTATTATATAACCTAATTTTTTTTTTGATGAAATTTCAAATATATTGAACTATCAATAGAATGTTATGCACATATCAACACTTTATGAACTGAAGAGCTATGCTATAAGAGCGTAAATCTACTTCTATGGTGTTACTTCAAACCATCTCCTCATTAGTCCCTCCAGCTTATGATTATGCCTATATTTAAGAGAGCTAATCATGTTCTTCATCGCCTTATAGATTAGTTTTCTCATGTTATCTGTAGAAACCCGAGGCTGTTGATGCCTTCTAGCATTCCGCTCTCTCCAAATATGATAGATTGTGGTCTGAAACAAGAGTCTGGCCAGACATGAATCCATACCCTTAACTCCAAGTCTTTGCAACCATTGTATCGTCCACTGCCAGTCCGGATTGATCCTGGTGCCTACAAGATTCCGAGCCAAACTCTCCCAAATCGTATACGAATATGGGCATGCGAAGAAGAGATGGTCTCTCGTTTCATCTCGCTCTCCACATAACTCGGAACCTTGAATCATTCCCCATTGTCTCATCCGATCACCTGTTGACAGCCTGTTCTTAACCGCAAGCCAAGTAATGAAAGAGTATCCAGGTACCCCTTGTGGGAATCAGACTACCTTGTTCCACTCCACCTTGTTTCTTTTAACTCGCACTTGTTCCCAAGTTCTTGCCGCCGAAGGAGTCTTTAAAGTCATCTTCTCCATTCCTCCACAGCACAATATCCTCCCCCTTCTCAGGTTTAGGTGGTTCTATTGCCATTATACAATCGTATAATTCGTGGTTGCGACGGCTTCTCTTCCCCCTGATTCTCCATCCCTCCTCTGTTGCTACACTACTAACCTTAGCATGCCTTAGAACACCCAGGTAAGTGGTTCCCACAGCTCCGGTGACATCTATCAGTCGACCCTTGCCCATCCAATTATCAAACCAGAAGTGACAGCTTCGACCATTCTTAACTTCAACCCTAAGAAACTGATAAACTACATCCCTCAGCTTAAGCAGTTTCCTCCATATCCATGACCCCTTACTATCATCTCTAACGTCCCAAAAAGAATTGTAGCGCAGCAAATAATGTCTCACCCAGCTAACCCATAGAGAGGTTGATTGTGTGAATAGTCTCCATATTAGTTTCAGAGCAAAAACTCTCGCAGAGTCTCGCAACTTCCTTACTCCTAGACCACCTTCATCCTTTGGAAAACAGAGATCCTCCCAACTCACTTTCGCCTTATGAGTTTGAATAGGTGAACCTGACCAGAGAAATGCACTACACATGCTTTCTATAGTATCAAGACATTTGGCTGGTAGTATAAACGCCGAGCTCTAGAAGTTTACCGTGCTGGAGATAACTGACTGGATCAGCTACAGTCGGCCAGCAAATGATAGTGATTTGTTGGACCATCAAAGCATTCTGTTGCGTATCTTGTCGATAAGCGGCTCATAGTCATGATTGGTAAGTGACTTTGTGGTCAGTGGCATGCCCAAGTAGCGGATGGGGAGTGTTCCTACCCCTACGTGCAAGGCCTCTGCCGTGGCTACAAGACTGCTTACATCACTACCTGACGCGTAGATAGACGACTTTGAAGCATTGATGTGGAGGCCATACATAGTTGCGAACCTTTTCATTGTTTCTAGAACTCCCAATAGCGACTCAGTTGTACCGTTGGTGAAGACCAGAATATCGTCAGCAAAGCTTAAATGTGTGAGCTTAACTTGATTGCACTGTGGGTGATAAGCAAATACTCCTGCCTCCGCTGCTTCATTTAGGAGCTTTGATAAAACGTTGTTGAGGATGACGTATAGGTAAGGCGAGAGAGAAGCCTTGCCTTATACCCCGGGCACTCGTGAAAAACCCCTCTGGGCTTCCATTGACTGACACAGAGAAAGGTTGTTGTTGATATACACAGACGTATCCAGTGAATGAACTGAGCCGGTAGTCCCATTGCTTGTAACACATAGATTATGAATGACCACTTAACGGTGTCAAAAGCTTTGGAAATGTCCAACTTGATCGCACATTTTTCTTTCCCCATTGTCTTGTGATATCCATTTACTAATTCAGAGGCTAGCAGCACATTCTCCAGCAACAAACGCTCAGTGATAAAAGCACATTGGTTAGCCTCAATCACTTCAGGGAAGATAATCTTGAGTCTTTTAGCAAGGACTTTCGATATTACCTTGTATAGAAATTTTCAACACGCTATTGGCCTGTACTCCTTCATTGACTGTGCACTTGTCGTCTTAGGAATCAGCAAAAGGATCGTCGCATTCACTCCAGTAGGCATGAAGCCAAATAAGAAAAATGATTACACTGCTATGATGAACTCCCTGCCTATGATAGGCCATGCTGCAACAAAGAATTCCTTGGTAAACCCGTCGGGGCCCGAGACCTTATCATTCGGCAGTGAGTGAAGGGCCTGAAGAATCTCCTTGGCTGTAATTGGGCCAATAAACATTTTTGCCTCTGCAGTGGAGCAGCGGTAAGTGAGGAGATCCTGTAACGCTGCAACTGATATTTCTTCTGTTGTGGCATCTTGACTCTGGAGAAAAATCTGAAAGTAAGTGACCGCTTCTTTTTTGATATCTGATTGGGATGTGAGCACTTCTCCCTGAGCAGTGACCAAACTTCTGATTGTGTTCTTTGCAGCCTGAGTCTGAATCACACTGTGGAAGAACTTTGTGTTACGGTCTCCTACTTGCAGCCACCGAACACAAGACTTCTGCTTAAAAAACTTCTTTTCAATGCGAGCAAGCTTATTCCATCTCTCTTCTCCCTCAGCAGCCAGCGCTACATTTGTTGGGGATGGATCTTGCAACACTCTATTTTGACAGGTACACATCTCTTCATAAGCTTGCTTGGTTCGAGCCGGGAGGTCCCCGTAGTGCGTTCGATTTAGGTTTCGCAGCGGTTGTTTAAGAAGCTTCAAGTTCCCATGAAATCTAGATAAAGCTGATCGAGACTGGTGGAGAGCCTCCGTAGAATCCCAGACCTCTTTTATAATCGGTAAGAAATCATGATGCTCAGTCAAGTAGTTAAAGAACTGGAATGGCTTCCTTGCTTATCTTGACGATTTCACTAGCATGTCATCTATGTTAACTTCCATCATTCTTCCGAGTTGTGTGGAGAACATCTTATTTACTAATCTTTGGAAGTGGCTCCGGCGTTCTTTAATCCGAATGGCATCACTTTGTAGCAGTATGTGCCCCGTTCGGTGATGAAGCTCGTTTTTTCTTGGTTGTCGGGGTTCATAAGGATCTGATTATAGCCGGAAAATGCATCCATGAAGGAAAGTAGTTCGTGTCCAGCTGTGGCTTCTACCAGCCGGTCGATGTGTGGTAGTGGGAAGCTATCTTTTGGGCATGCTTTGTTGAGATCGGTGAAATCGATGCACACTCTCCATTTTCCATTTTTCTTTTTTACTACGACTGGATTTGCGAGCCAGTCAGGGTATTGGACTTTGCAAATGGAACCGATTTTTAGGAGCTTGTCTACTTCGTCGTTTACAGCCTTGGCTCATTCGGGTCCTAGTTTCTTCGTTTCTGTTTGACGGGCTTAAACGTAGGGTCGACGTTTAGGTCGTGGGAGGTGATACTGATGTCGATTCCGGGCATGCTGCAGACCATGCGAATGTTTTGATATTTTGCTTGAAGAAAGACAAAAGATATGGGGCTTCAAATACCGATGAAAAAATGTGAGGCCTGAGGCGATCGCCTTTTTTTTACTATGGTTAGCACAAATCTGGCTATAGCTATTGTCCACAACATTATTTTTACTTAAAGCACTAGATGTACATCAATTAAACTTTATTGGTATATTTATTTCCACAGCTTATCTGTCAAGTTTCTACGGCCCAATTTTGTGAGCTTTCTAAGATAAAAATATATTTATTTTTAATTTATTTAAATATTAGTTTGTAAACAATAAAACTCTAGTTCTTAATATATATACATGTTGTTGTACAGTGAAAACTCTCCTAACCTTAAACTTTTTCGTAACTATTATCATTATACCAAAAGTTATTTTTAGAGATTCATACTTTATGAAAAATTTAGAATTTTTAATTTATTCAGTAAAAATTTTATTACTATAAATTTTATTTCATTTTTATTAATATGTTGTTTATTATATGTATATAATACTAATTTATATCTAATATGTATGCCACTCATACTTTTAAAAAACTACAGCTATAATATCACAGTCAAATGTTTACAGCAATAAAATATATAGATACATCAAAAAATCTACAACAATTATTATACAGCAAAAAAAAATAAAGCTGCAGCATTTACTAATAAGTGACCAAAACAGATGTGATCTCTTTAATTTAAGAGTGACACATATGTTTATTGTTGTAAAGTTTTTTTTTTTAAATCTGAACTTTTATTATTATTTTAATAATTTTATTATTTTGATCATCTCCTTGTGAATGACTAAAAAAGATATCATATAAAAGTGACACATGTGTCTATTATTATTTTTATTTTTACAAAAAGATCAGGATTATTATTATCTTATCACTGAAAGTCTTATGATTTAAGAGTGACACATGTGTCTAATGTTTTTAAGTTTTTAAACAGTTATGAGGATAATTATAACGACTAACCCAAAAAACATCAATTAAGTTTTTAACAATCTAAAAAAGTACCTCCTACCCGTATTTTTCTCAAAACTAGGAGGTAAAATTGTAAATATCTAAATATTTAATTATTATTATTATATTTTAAAAAGAAATCTAACAAAATTCTGAAGTATAACAATAACTGATAATCTTACGGTTTAAATCATCTTCTTATGAATGACCAAAACAGAAATCATCTCTATGATTTAATAATAAAATCATAAAAGTGTCCTTATTCAAATAAAAAATGTGGAATAAAACCCACTATAATAATGATACTAAATTTATTAAGAAAAAGAGAATCAATAATAACTAAAATTTTTGGATAATAATGGATTTAAATAGATTTTGAAAATTTTCAAATCAATAATAATAGATTTTGCTAAGACTTTAAAAATCCATGAACCAATAACACAATAAAATTTCATAATTTCAAAAGTTCATGAGAATTCATTTACCAAGAACATCCCTCCCCCTGGAAGACTCCCACTAACCCCTTTGTGCAAAGATTCACGTAATTTTGGTTAGCATTAATCTACATTTCTAGATTATTCCTATTATGTTTTCCCTAGTATTTTTTAATTTTTGTTTTGGCCTGTACAAGCAATTTAGTTTCTTGAAGCATCTTAGATTTCAAGTTTTATCTTTTGTAATCATCAAGTTTATTACAAGGTAATGATATTTATATCTTGTAATCATCAGTTTCAAAACAAAAGACAAATCAAACATATAATTAAACATTTTTATCTCTTAGAAGGGAATCAATATGCAGAGTCAAGATCCTCCCTTTGGTTTTAAGTTTTGTAACCAATAAACAGAGATATATGTTCAGATACATCAACAAAAACATGCATAAAGGTTTTTACAGTTTTACTTCTGATACTTCTTTTTCTTCCCCTTCGATGTTCTTAGCCGTCACTACTTGCTCATCTTCAGTTTTAGCGTTCATGGCGACGTCCACACCTGTGGTCTCCGAGTCTGCTTCCTCTACTTTCTCCTCTTTAGCTTCAGCATCCCTCGAGCTGTCTGCAATATCAGCACTTGGATCTTCCTTGGCTTCTTCTGCTAACGTCTTATTCGTGTCTACATGATCTTCATCTCCTGTTCTAACAATATTCCCATCGCGTGTTAGACCTCTCGGTGTTCCTGCCACCGTTCCCACCTTCTGTACACAGGTGTACTCATCATCATCATCGTCGTCAGAAGAAGAATCAGAATCAGTTACAGAATCAGACTCAGGAATGATCTCTTGTTGCCCATCTCTTGCTTTCTTGATTCCTTTAAGCGAAAACACATGCTTAAACTGTTTCGCAGATTTCTCAGCTTGTTTCAGAAAGCTCTTTGCAACATCCTTCATATGACCCTTACTGTGATTCTCCTCTCCATTCATACTCTCACTTTCCACACTCTTCCCTGTAAGAGGACCAGAGAGATTGTCATCGACGATGTACTTAACTCCAACATCCTTTTGGTTCATTGCCTTCACATTGATCCGAGGAGACTGACAATGTGACTCCTCTTCAATGCTCCCTATCGAAAAATCATCCTTTTTGTTGTTGTTCCTGTTAAACACGGACCCTATTTTCCTCAGCCCTCTACCAACAGACTTCATTGGGTTTCTTGATCCCTCTTGATTCTCATCCGTGCTGCTGCTAGTTTCGTTGTTTGGTGATCCATTGTTAGAAACTCTTTGCACTTGGTTATCAACACGTCTGCTCTTGCCTTTCCTTGGTTCCCAAATCTGTGAGACTTCAGGTCCTGGCCTTTGCACCCAGATTCCGGCATCTTCCTGCCCTTTAATGTTGATCGGCTCAACGTTGTCTGCAACGCTTGAAGCCTTTTCAGAACTCACTGAAGTGAAAGAACCTTTGTTTGTTGTATCAGAGGCAAAAGAAGTTTGTATGTCTTCCTTGCTTAGCTTCACTCCTTTGAAGGGATCCTCACTCCACTGTTTCAAGAATCAGAATCACTTAAAGAAATTATCCTGCGGTTAGAAACAGAAAGAGGTTTACCTTTTCACTGTCCTCGATTACGGTTATAGCGAGATGAAGCCTTCCCATTTTGATGTTCTGAAGAGGCAGCCACATATCGTTTCTTTGCCCGCCTCTAAACTCTCCAATGTTCACAGAACATGCACTGCAAAGAAAACAAGAAACTATTGATATATTCACACTGGTTTGGAGTAATGAAATGAGGGTTCAGGAGCAAACCCAAGGGTATCATCAACAAAATGATCTTTGTCTTTAACTTCAACGTTAAGTATACTAGGAGAGTCCCATGTAAAGATTGGTATCTTAAACTCTTCTTGCCATGTTGGGGACAGTGTTTTTCTCTTTATGTCTGTTTTGAATCTGTAAGCACCGAGTTTCCCTCTCAGATAAGGATCAGCCAAACCTGAAACCCCAAAAACATCAAAAAAGTTTAAACCTGAAAGAATTTCACAGTCGTGGTAATATCAAACACTGACCATTTAGGTCGGATGGCTTAACATCTGACGCTTCAACGACTTCAACTAAGACGTGAGCAACTGGTTCTTTCTCATCAACAAAGAACCAATTCTCTGGAGGCCAACACAGATAAAAGGGTGCAAAGTTAATGACAGCTTAAGAGATACTAATGAATGTAGACAGTACAGAAGTTAAAGATGGGAGTTAAGTTAATCAAATAGATACCTGGCTTTGGGCTAACAAACTTCTCCATGTCAACAACCAGCATGTTCGGCTGCAAGCAAATTATAAGAAGGGTATATTCAGAATGATCCGAGAAGAGAAACCAAATTACAAAACGCAACCAACGAGCTGTTGATCTAGTGGTAAAGGAATGGCGGAGTCAGTTCTCCCTGGGAGGGACTATTTTATCAAAAAAAAAGTTACAGAATGCAGTTCTTACCTGAACAAGGGTCTGTTCAAAAGCGATAGAAAGAAGCTTGTCCTGATTAAGAAATTAAATAAAATTAAGGATGAATATTTAGAAAGGTAAAACAAGAAGATTAAAAAATCTTGTTAAGACTACTTACTAGCCATCCTGCGATGCCTGGAAGTACAGCAACATCAAGGCCGTGAGTGAAGATTGGTTTAACAGTCATCTGGAAATAAGGAGGCTCTGCAAAGCACACACGTAAACGCCCCAAGAAAGGCCATCGACGAAGGAACTTCACCCCAACCAACACCTTTTCAGAGCAGAAGCAAACAAAAAGATATGTGTTTAGTTTACAAAAGTCACACATTCAGATAAAGTAAAAGAAAGGTGTTATTACCTTTCCTTCGACCTGCATTCCCGTCAAATGCAACTTTGTCCACATCCCAAAACCAAGCCTTTTCCTTAACTTCACAGCAAGTATGGCACTCATATCATCTGCTGCTAGAAAATTCATTCCAAGTTCCAGCACCTGTATGAACTCCACCATCAGTTCTGCTATAGATAATATCAAAGGGAAGAGATCAAAGTATGATGTTCTACTATACCAAGTGATCATCACCCTTGGATTGGCGAAGGACCCTAATATCAGTCAACAGTGGCGGTTTTTTGCCCATGTAAAGGTGCTGAATCACAGCTTTTTTCTGCACATACATAGTACAACATTGTCAATAACAACAACTAACTTCTTACAAGTTGCCATGTGGTTTTCATATTACACCATTCGTAGAGCTGTTGAAGTACTAAAAGAAAGTGAAAAGCCAAATAGATATAAGACCGACAAAATATGTTTTACTAGAATACCTACCGCAGTCCATGGTCTATACTTGTCTAAGAACCAAGGTATGATTGGACCAAGAATCTTCTCAGACGCAATCTGTTCCATGCATATAGGCCATATCTTCTCCACAGCATGATTCAACCACCGCACAGATTCAGAATCCGTTAGAACCTGAGAGGGGAAAAAAACAAAACTTGAGAAGCAAAGAAAAACATATCAAAACGAAGTTAATCAGTGAACACAGGCAAAAGTGAAAAGACTGTGAATACTTAGCACAAAGCCAGCACTTTCATAGCAACACTATAGTTGACTTAAACCATTAACCCATACTTCAAACAGAAAGAAAGATAAAGCAACCTAAGAGCTTTACAAGTTATAAGATCTCCTCTTTCTCGACATTAAAACATGAAAGATTCAATCTTTCCACCCAAAGAAACAGTAACAAACAAAGTTATAAATTACCCTTCTTTGATTAGCTTGCTTCCTCTCTTCAAACTGTAGTTGTCTCTTCAATCTCATCACATAGCGTTCATGAACCTGGACAAAACCAAAAGCAACAGTTTTTTTTTTAACCCAATCCAGACAAGTAACCCAAGAAAAACACAAAAAAAATACATACCAGGTAGAGATAAATGAGAGAGAGAAAGTAGAAGAAGCCGTGAGATCGATTCAGCCAAGAGAGAAACCAGAGGAAGAGTAACACAATCACTATATGATGGACTAGAAAAGACTCCATCGTCTGTATCCTTTCTATGATCAAACAAAAAAAAACCCAGAAGAGAAGATTCACAAAGATTCAATCTTTCTTTATCAAAGACCCATCATCCGAATCGATTCGAATTTGAAATTGTTCTGTTCAGAAAGATCAGAAGAAAAAAAAAAAAAAAAAAGATCAGAAGAAATAAAAGAAGATGCCAATAGTACTAAACTAGCGCGGAAGAAAACAAAAGAGAAACAAACAGAGGAGTTACTGTATCAGTATGGTGGGGGGTTTCCTTCTTTACTCAAGTCTAAAGGAACACGATTCGTTGACTCCCAAAATGTTTTGAGATTTGTGTTTCCCCTCTAATCCTAATCCAATCGTCTACTGAACTGGAATTTTTAGGGCCGGAAATTCAATCTTCCATTATTAAGACATTAATATATATATATATATATAATTATCTATACTAGATCTTTTCGTAGAGCGGCGCGGATTAGTGCACTAAAATATTTTTAGATATTTTTTTTTACATTTCTTTTCTCTCAAAATCATAAAAGGTTTAATAGAAAAAAAAACAAAAAAAATAATAACTCAAAATAATTTATTGTGATTTTTTGAATTGGTGAATTTTACTTTGTTCTTTATTGTGTTTATATTAAACTTTTTCAACAATTTTATGCAACCCAAATCTTCTTGTTTGAGGTGTCTCGTAAATTAATAATTGAGTTTTGTCTATTATGTCACTTATATATATATATATAATATTGTGAATTTTTGTTGGATATTATTATTGGAAAAAAGAAAATTTGACCAAAAAAGAAAATTTGAAAAAAAATATAAGAAGTTTCAATTTGAAAAATGTATGATTCAAAAATTATAAATTTATTATTAATTATATAAATTTTATATGTTTTTGTGTATCTTAACTTTTTAGTTAAACCATATTTTATTTTACTAAATTTCATTGTTTTATTATTTCCTTTGTTAAAGTAACTATATAATATTAATTGTCTTCGTCTTATTTTGTTTTCTTATCTCTTACTTTTATTCAAAATAAATAAATACATTAATCTTTACACCTGGTGTTTTCATATTTTTATATTAATTTTAGATTAACACAAAATTAATATTTTTGTATATGCAGTATACAATATATTATTGTTTTTTGCTGTAACTTTACAATATATTATTGTTAAGTCCGCTTAGGTGAAGAATCTGTGATTGTGATGCTTTTATCGCTTTTTCACAGCTTTAAAATTGTTGATGAAGCACAGCTGTTGCTGTTTCATTGCTTCCTTCGTTTTTTCAACTACCTATATCTCTAGCTCATCATATAAATGTGCAGTTCCAGATTCTACGAGTGTGCAGCGCCTGCAAGTATATCCCCAAATATTTTTTAGATTACATGCATTGAAGATTTTTATATTTTATTGTGATTGAAAAAACTGTTTACCATGTTGCAGACTGAAAGCAAGATGAGTAGTTTAAGATATGAGGTAATGGTTTAGTACTAAATGATCTTCTTTGAGCTCAAATACTAAGGTAAAAAAGGAAATAAGGAGAAAAGAGTAACAGAGCACATCCCCCATATAGGAGCTCCTAAAATCACATTTTTCGTTCTCTTTATAATTTGAGCATCCTCACCTTCCACCTGAAATTCAAAATTTTCCACAGGCTAAGGAACTCACATTCACAATATAAAGATTTTGTTTTAAAAGAAAAAAAAAAGACTATGTTTTTAGAAGATCACAAACATATTTGCCTTTGTTTTTTTTTTTTTTTTGCAAACAATGAAACACTAAAAGAGAGATAAGCTTGAGAATCCAAGGCCTTGATTGTTGTCGAAGAAACAATATATAATTTCTAACAAAAAGTCAAATATCAGATGAAACAAACGACTTATTCTGTCTGAAGATCTGTTACAATTTAGGAGAATGTAAAACACAACTCCCACAAGGCATAACTTTTTCTTGCAAATTGTAACCAAAAATTATAGCAGATTCTAACTAAAGAGAAAGTTTGTAACACAAAAGTTAACTTCTTCAACTCAACCACAACATTCAACGTCATATTTCAAACCAAATCGTGTCTCCAACTACATACTACTTATGTACTGTACACACCCCAAAAAGATCATCCATGTATTTGGCCTTTATGGTTTTTGCTCTGTTTTTGAATCTTTTGCAGCAACTTTTCCTTCATTTGTTCAACATAAGGAACAAACCAAACTTATACCAAATCGTTAGCAAAAAAACCTTAAGGACAAAAAAAAAAAGAGAATAATAACCAACACTTTCCTGAAACTAAAGCGTGTTGCTGCCGTACGAATAGAGGTGTGTCTTTTTGAAAGAAAAACATCATGTAGCACCTTTCCGTCATTGATACTACATTTATATTGTGCAACCTAAAGGGATGTTTTTCCTAACCCTGGCTTGAAAAACGTTTTTCCTTGATCAATCTAGCCAATTCTCAAAGGGATATTACTCTTACCTATAATAAAATCAAATACAACAACTGAGTGATTTCATATCTACAAAACAAATTCTACTTGATTCCAATTCAGTCTTAAGAATTCCGCGTTAACACCTTGATCAAGGCTGGTTCTGGCCACAACTATTCTCTGCTCTTAGCATTTTCGCTTCATTTGTTTCCTTAACAACAACCTCCCTGGACTTTGATCAAACTGTGCATCGTATCCACCATCTGTTAGACATAAGAAAACAATATTAGCAACATTGCACAAAAACAAATCTACTAAAACCAACTGAAAGATCGACACAAACCTGTGCGTAGTAGTGATTGTCACCGAACGTGTCAAGATTCTTATTGCAGATGTCAACAAAGAAAAAAGAACCAGCCTTGTAAGGACCTAAAAAAACTGCTGCAGCAGAGAATCTAGCATACAACCCTTCTGCTATGGAAACTACCTTGGACCATACACTTGTTACTATAGAAACAAACCAAAAAATCATATTTTAAATCTAGATATTAGAAGATGGATAAAGAAATTGAAGCTTTTAGGTAACCTTACATACAAACATTAAACATATAGAAAATATTGTAAAGATTCTGAGAATCAGTAAGCCATCAAATACAAAGATTCTGACCGGGTTCGAGGTATTGCCCTGAAGTTTCCAATTGCTTCCGTACAAACGTATCTGTAAAACATGGCCAGAAAATATCATAAGGTATACGGACGCAAACATTAAAAAGATGTGTCAAGAATTTCGGACCTATATCAAGGATATTATCAGGACCGGGGAGATAATGGCTACTACAATGATTTTGTTCTTGCACGTTGAGTACGCTTGGCTGTCTCGGGGGAGAGGAAGGCTTCTCATGGGATTAGGGTTAGACAGGACTATGACTCCTATAAATACAAAATATGAGAAGAAACCGAACCAGTTTTGTGTGTGCGATAAATGCTTACGTTGGGAGGAGGAAACTGAAGGAACTAAGAACGTGAACTGATGAGATGATGTGGCTTGTAATTATAGTTATTGAGAGTTGACATGGCACAAACTCATATTCTAAGTGGCTGATTTAATTTGCTGAGGTGGATAGGCTCAATGGAGCTCATATCCCCCTTTTAGTATAGTATAGATTAAGATTTATAAGTGGAAGGTAAAAGTATTTTCACAAAAGAAAAATTGTTTAAACATATAATTTTTTCTTTTAAAATAAACTAGATTTCGATCCGCGCAGCCACGCTGTTTTTGTTTTCATTTATTTGTATATAAACATTTTGTTTTCAATTCTAAATTGGTATATATTATAATATATATGTGTCTATCAATTTTTAAAACATAATAAATTTACGGTATATTTTTTTCATTGAATAAATTTGTAACACCCGTCTCATTAACACTCGAGACCGGCGTGATACTAATCAACAACTTATATCTTAAATCCGTAAAAAGGTCTGAAAGTCGACTTCCATATAAATAACGAAATAAATCCATAAATCTCATAGTCGAAATAACTGAAATAATCGTCAAAATAATAAATAAAAGTCTGAGTGAGAAATAGAACAAAAAAAGCTCAGTAACACTAAATCCGTCCAAATATCATATACTCATCTGTCTCACCTGAAATGGGGAAGAAAGAGGGGTGAGTAACGGGGAAGTCACTCAGTGAGGTATGGGATACTAAACCCGAAGTCCATGGACTCGGACAGAGCACTCCGAATAAATCTAATTTAATCCTAACGCGTTGCAAACACGGTACCTAAAGTACCCAAAGATCACACAACAGTCCTAGCGAGGTGCACACTCGCTGCCCACTAACAGGCCAAAACACCACCGAATATGTGCTCGGTAACACACGCCCGTAGACGATTTATCGACCTCGGAGCTTTGGCACAACAGGTCGACTAAGCTGTGCCGCAGCATACACCACACCCAATGTACTGGTCTCCGGCCGACACACGGAATTACGTCTCCATGGTCGGCTAACACCCAAATCACCTCAATATACTATATACATATATATTATCAATTATAAATGAACAAGCACTGTTGAACCATCTAACACCGTAGTTCCGGTTAAGCAAAGAACCTAAAACTAAGCAAACAATGACAGACTCGATTTCACATACACGGAACACATTAGAAATAAATAATACTTATTCGAGGTCCTAAGCCGTGTAAGAGAAGCTCGGGAAAAGACCCTCACCTTTGCCATGGGTTCTGAAGAAACCTGAGGAAACGCCGAATGGACCTTTACGGCTCTAACAAAGCAACTCTGGAACTCTCTGAAATTAGATCAATATGATATTCTGGTAGAACTGAACCATAGAGCAAACAGATGAATAACTCAAGAACTGACCGTTAACTTTTCGATCTCTCCAGTCATAATGTATTCCTATGTGTCCTCTATCCATAGACACCAAGTTTACTCCGATCGGACACCATTTGCTTAACCAAAGTAGCTTCATCTCTAGGCTGGTCGTAAACCCAAACTGCACCAACACCTCTCACGAAAACAAGCATAACTCTCAGAAAATAACTCAGAATAACGATCCGCTTGCAAGAGATGATAGATAAGAGAATTAACTACTTACTAAAAAATTTCCAGACTGAAAGATTTTGTTTCTGACGACCGTTTCTCACTTACACCGAGACTGGTCGGAACTGTCTCTGCAATTCAACAGCTTTATTCTTCGCCAAGAAAAAACGTAAATAAATTTCTAACCGTACGTCGATTTGATGATCGGATAGATGATCTGAAAATCTGGAATCGAGATCTTTCCAATGATATCTCGTCCGTTCCCTGGTTACTTCTGTATCAACGGTAAAACGCTGATGAAGTTGACTATTCGCGGATCCGATCTGTAGATATCAGTCCCAAAGAAACAACCATAACTCTTAGATAAAAATTCCAAATGACGATCTGCTTTCTGATACACATAGATATATGAGTGTAGAACATAACCTCAAAATTTAGCTTCCAAATACTCATATTTGATCGATCGTTCTTCTGTTCCCCCAAAACATGTCTGCTGAGCTCTAATCTCTCTTTTCGGATGGTGGGATGGCTTCTCTTTCATGGTGGCTATATGTGGCTGTTCCGGTGACGTTCTGGAAGGGCTTTTCCATCTCCAAAAGTCACTGTCAGAGGCCACCACGAAATCCATCTTAAATAAGAAAACTTTAGGGTTTTCTGCAATGTAATTGGGTTTTATTGGGCTAAATTTTTCCGGGCCGAGATTTGGGTCGTTACAAAATTGTTTCAAACTTTTACAAGTATTTGTATCTTCTTCTATATATATATTTTTGGATTAATATTTCATTATTAAAATCGTAACTATATATATAAATATTAGTAAAATATTGTTTTATTGTCATATTCAAAGATATTGTAATATTTCACAAATTTATAAAGTTTTTAAAAAATTAAACTTTTCGCTTCGTAGATTTATATTATCGAGTAAATAATTAAACATTTAGTTTTTGTTTAATTTTTAAAATAAACTATATAGTTTAAAATTTATTTTCATTGGTTTAAGGTACTAAAGATTAATCATTGTTAGATAATATAATTTTTGTTATTTAAAAAAAAATCTTTATAATTTTAAAAGTTAACATCGACAAATATTTAAATAATTAACATATGGAGATATAGTATTACAACATTAAATTATATTCATTTAATTTATACTATCTATTAATCCAATAAATCATCTATTGTTTAAATTCAATTATTGATAGCCCAATAAAAATTTCTGGTAGGCCCAAAATTTAAATGATATGATTAAAAATTAAATGTAACATGACTTTATAGAAATATGTTCATTAAGTCCATTTTTAAAAAAAAGTCACACATGAATCAAGGTTGTGAATTCTGTTTTAATATATAAGATATCGTTTTTATCTTTAACAAATTTCTCGAAAAACTTTCTATTATATTTCTAGTTAAAGTTTTTATCCAAATTCCATTGAGAATTTTTCACTCACACTTTTCAATAAACTACTAAAAGTGGATCTGCTACCAAGAATGGCACGTGAGTAGGGAATATTTTTTCTTTAATTGACACTTTATAGTTTATTCTAAGCAGTTTAGATATACAAAGATAATGTGCCTGCGCTGCGCTTTATGTGGCGAGTGAATTCGCTAAGTATTTGACATGATTTTTTAATAATTTCAAAATGTAGTTATATATTTTTTATAAGATATTATTTATATGACATCATTTATAATGAATTCAGTAAATTGAACCTAAAAATCGTTGCAGTTAATTAAATATGTATCATTTATTCTTTCGTTATAGATCACTACAAAATCACAAAAGAATAATTGTTAAATAAAACGAAACATATTTCATCAGATATAAAGAACCGATTTAAAATGGTTATTAGAAAAACACATAATACTACACTATTTAATTTTACTATTTACTTAATGTTTAAAATAATTTTGATGTGAAATTTATATGAAAATACTTATAAATGGATCGATATTTGTTTATGATCCATGATATATAATTAATTATAAGATTAACATTCTTTAATTATACTATTTTGGAAAAACAAATTAGGTACACTACTGTTACTTATTGTCATTATTGCTAGATATTATGTAATTTCTGAAAATAAAAACCTCAAAGAATCTCTTTGGATTAAAAATAAATTGGTACCAAAACTGATACTAAGATAATTAATTTTTAACTGCAAATTTTAACATTTTTCATGGAGAATTCGGCCAAAAAAAACCTCAACTTTGTACGAATTGCCAAAAGAAACATGAACTTTTGAGCTGACCAAAAAAACACCAAACTTTCATTGACTTTAGAATTAATTAACAATGTTTTCGCTGACTTGCCAATTTAGCACGCCGTCAACAAATTTAACAGAAATATTTGACATCGTTTATTGTTGGCGTTAAGTGAAACGACGTCGTTTTCAAATGAGATGAAACGACGTCGTTTTACATGATTTGAAATTAAAAATATGTAGACCCCTGGATTCGAACCCGGGTTGTTTGGTCAAATGGCAAGGTCTTTTACCACTAGGCTAGTGGAACTTTCAAAGTACTTACTAACATGTTTACTTTTATTTGGTACTGATTGAATATAAAAATATTTTCTAAAAACTTAATAAGATCTTTAAAATTCCAAAAAAAATAAAAAAATAAAGAAGATTTTTATAAAAAAAATTATTTTTCTTTTAAAAAAATAAAAACTCTTCCAAAATTTTCTAAAAACTTAAAAAGATCTTTAAAATTCCAAAAAA
>NC_027753.1:9338082-9339639 GCF_000695525.1 Brassica oleracea var. oleracea
ACTTAACGCCAACAATAAACGACGTCAAATATTTCTGTTAAATTTGTTGACGGCGTGCTAAATTGGCAAGTCAGCGAAAACATTGTTAATTAATTCTAAAGTCAATGAAAGTTTGGTGTTTTTTTGGTCAGCCCAAAAATTCATGTTTCTTTTGGCAATTCGTACAAAGTTAAGGTTTTTTTTGGCCGAATTCTCATTTTTCATGGTGTCTCTTTTGATCTTTTTTGCTTGATATACTTGATATTCCTTCTTCATCTCATTGGATTGTTGTTTTTGGGTGGCACCAAATGTACAATAGTCATTGTTTGTGTGTGTTTGAATTAGACATGTTAGTTAAATCTGTTGAGCAATTTTTAGCTATTCTTAGTCAATGTAGTGAGCCATTTATCTTGTAGTTTTAGGGACTGAGTTGTTTTTATGATTATGTATTTGACGCTTTTCAGATCAAAATCATATGAAATTTTTTCTTAGTGTTTTTAGATTTGGGATTATTTTACTTTATGTTTTTTTTTGTGTCAGAATTTGTTTTAGGGTGATGTGTATTTGTGTTACCCGTTGAAGCTAAGATCACGAAGAAGATCATCTTGAGACTTCAGTGCCAAAACTGCAAGCACTTTGCTCAACACTCCATCAAGGTAAAAGGACATATCTCCATGCATCAATATCAATTCATGTGTATTCATGAGTACTGCATGTTATTCTTGTCGCAGTAGTCACGTGAAGGCCTGTTTATTTCTTCTTTGTAGCGGAAATCTATAGATGATAGAGATACACAAAAAGTTTCAAACGTGTTCCTTTGAAACAATTTGGAATCAGAAGTGTTCCATAGTTCATAAATCTAAACCCATAGACCACATGTATATTAAAAACATTTCTTTGAGCCAGGTGGGAATGTGACATTGGTAAAAAGCTTCAGCCTTGGGCTCATCACTGTTCAAGCGATGGAAGAAGAAAACATTGAAACGTGGAGCACTTAATCAAGAATGAGACAACATGTCAGGCCAAGAGTCATCGTTCGAACTGCAAGACATCAAAGACGAAGAACCCTGAGGTTCCACTTCCATCCCCATATTGAGTGTAAGCGCAAATGTTGTTATGAGCAGAACAACCTGAATTAGAGGACAGAACTCCCCAGCTGCCACTACAAGAAAACAGCGGTATTCTGACGGACATTCCGACGGAAAATGAAATCCTCGGAATATCCCGAGGAATTTCCGAGGATATTCCGAGGAAACACAAAATTTGGTTTTCTCGGAATTTCCTCGGAATATACCGACGGAATTCCGAGGAAATATTAATCCGTCGGAATATTCTTATGGAATACCGAGGAAAAACGTATTCCTCGGAAAAAACCGATGAATTCCGAGGATATATTATAGCCGTTAGAAAGCCGTTGGGGGATTTTAAAAATTCCGAGGAAATTCCGACGAACTAGCCGTTTCCGTCGGAATTCCGTCGGAATTTCCTCGGTCTGTCGGCAGGATTTCAACTATAAATACAAGCATCTCTCTTCCTCTTCATTCACTCCATATCTTCATCCTCTCTCTTACTCTCTTT
>NC_027753.1:9339739-9344351 GCF_000695525.1 Brassica oleracea var. oleracea
TGTTCATAACTTATTGTCATAATCTTACAAATGGAAAAGAAGACAGTGACCCACTATGTTGCTTTTTTGATTAAGAAAATGCTATTAAGAGTTTATGACTAAGTCGAAGAAAAAATATTGAAGGGAACCAATAAGACTAACATTGTGTCAAGCTCTTTCCACTCTCTGTCTTCTTCTCTACTAAGAAACTTCACAGAGAGAGAAAGGCAGAAACCATAAAGATGCACTGTAATCTGTCTTCTCTATACACACAGCTGAACATATGAACAGGCTGAACATGTCAAAAGAACATTACTGATTCCATCTACCACTTTGGAGTTACCTATTTCCACTGAAACTATGGCGTTTCTCAGCTTTTTGGTGCCAGGAGATGAAGATAAGATTATGAGGTGTCATCGATTTCATGTAACTAGAGCTTCGCACATGTAAAAAGTCAAGTCAGAAATCTTAGTTTGATGTGGTTGAATGAGAATATTAGTGGTGAATCTAAAAACTTGAACATCAAAGTGAATTATGTCACTATTTATACATCTTATCATGAATGGTGATCTAAGAACTTACATTTCACCTATTAAGAACTCAAACAAAACAAAGATATATTACCTTTGTGACTATGATATCAAAGATATCAGTGTCGACCTCTGATGCCAATAGGTCAGCCCCTATATGATGGCTACAAACAAAAAATCAAATACACAAATTATAAGGATGGTGAAATCTACGAATTTGGAAAAGATCGGTTCACCTGAAGTAATAGCAGAGACCGAGAGGGACGGTGGACCTGTTTGTAGACTGCAGGGTCAAGGAAACCAATATGATATGGTTTTGGAGTAACGTCAACAGTCTGATCCTTTTCTACCACTGAAACGGAGCACCTAAAATCTATGCCCGCGGCGAAAGCGTTTGGCTGAACTTCTCAATGATGCATCGTTTCTTTCCAACAAACAAAAAATAAAATGAAATTTATTAACACCTGATCATCAAGATTTGAACAGTGAATGGAATGGTCAATTTTTATGAGGTCAGATCTGACTAAATCTTGGTAAACATTAGTCTCAATCACGTTGAACCAAATGAAGGAGAAATTATTACAGATATTGGCTAAGTATCACAATCCCACCAATCACATACACAAACCCTTAGAAATTATGAATAAACTAAAAAGCGGAAATAATAGATGAGACAAATATCTAAATACTCAATGAGAACAAAAAAACAATCTTATACTGACAAAGAAATTTCTAGTGCTATGAGGAATTGTGAGGATGATGTTGAAGGTACGAAACTTTACCTTTAACTTTACGAAACTTTCTGGAAGGAGATATAAATCAGTGATCGTGGTTGTAGTGAGTTGAGAGAGTTAAGAAGGCGTTAATGGCATTGAATCAATGGAACACGTTAGGGATTGGTAATGGCGTTGAATCAATGTAAAACGTTACGGCTTGGATGAGAAGAATCGCAAACGAAACGACACGAACCAAGCTAAACGCATAGATTCCTCACGGAGACACGTCTTACACAACCTTTCAGAACCTCCGTTATTGTTTGCCTAATCATAGTTTGCAGAAGAGGATGAACCCTACTAATCAATGGCGGCTTTCTATGAAGAAGAAAAGTCGACATACGGGCTCCGTTTTTGTTTATTTTTCAGACGAATTTATGTAATTAAAAGCCCACAAATAATTAACTCCTCAAAGCCCATTAGCAAGCCGAACAAAAGCAATGATATTTTTTAATAAGAGGGTGCCACGTGTCCAAAAACGGTCCCATCCTCTTTGATGACGTGGAAGGCTGTGGGCAAAGCACAAGTCTACTTTATATATACTAGAGCCGGTGTCCGCGCTTCGCGCAGATTACATGTTTAATTAAAGTACAGTTTTATTAAAATTGGGAGTTTTTAGTTTCTGGAAGAGTAAGTTAAGTTTTGTTTCTTTTAGAATGTGAAGACGTTGGAAGCAGTGGTCAATTTATATTTTTTAAACTAAAGTAAGTTTGAATAATAAATTGTGCTGAGGAATAAAATTTCGTAAAAAAAAATAGTATTTGAATGTGTATTTAATTGACGTAGGAAGCGGTAACATAAAATTACAGTAGGTCGGGCCATAAGTATTTGAATCAGGTCGAAGCATGAGTATTTAGAACTGTTAATTGTAAATTTGTTGGCTGGGTTTGATAGTATAATTTATAGTGATTGTGTGTGAATTTATGGGGTTGTGTTATCTTGGGCGGATAGTTTTAAGATGAAAGGAAATTTAGCCGGTTCACTCATTTTAAAAGAAAATAGTTGAAATAAAATAATGTCCGAAGGAAATAGAAATTGGTAGGTAACGAGAAAAAAAAGACGTAGACGATGTTTGCGAAGTGTATTGGGAATGGTCTTCCAAAGCCGGCACTTTCTATTGTGGGTGGACCTGTTGTTATAAAACCATTTTGTTAGTACAACTTCATTATTGAGTTTGAAGAGTTTTGGTCAAGATTCCTTTGAATTCTGCTCTGGGTGATCATCTGATCGTGATTCTGGAGGAGAGAGAGAAAGGAATTTAGTATTTTGCATAATGTTGTGTATTGGGTTGCAAATAATATTGGAATACCTTTTGAGTGCGGTAGATCGTTGTATATTTCTTTGTATACTATGTTTTTAACCCTTCCTATCTTTTGATCCTTTCCTTGTATAATTTTTAGGCCTGATTTGGTAGTAACTCGGATAAATTTTTTTCAAATTACAAAAAGAAAATTTGGATAATTTTTTTTTAAAAAATTCGAAAGTAAAAAAGTTTAAAAAGTATTAAAAAAATCGAATTTAAACACATATTATCTTAAACTATTATTAAAAAAATATCTTATTTTTTATTTTATTTTTTTATATATTTAGGGTATTAGTGTCATTTTACCTATTTATGAGAATTGACCATTTTTATTTATTCTTTTAATATTTTTTCGATTTATTTAATTTAACAAAAAAGTATTGCACCATGAAAACTTTATATGATGCAAATTCTACTGATGGTTTAATATGTTAACATATAATGTATCTAAAGTAGGAAAATATGTACCTTTTCCTTTAGCTCTGCCGAGTTGTCGATTTTGTGCAGGCGTAGATGCGGTAGGTCCTATAAACAAACTTGTTGTTGGTTACTCCACATAATTAATTTGTAATGAGAAGCTGTAGTTGTAATTTGATGCTTACCTTCTATCCTTCTTGATGTACGTTTTGATAGTAATATTGCCTTTCGCATGCCACGTGCATTTTTTCTTGCCACTACATAGAGTTCAATGTAAATTGTGTGTTATAATCAGCTAGTCTATTTAACATAGACTAAAAATGTTATCCTTTAGGAATCTATGTGCCGTGTAACGCACAAATGTCGCAGCCACCTATGGAGGATACATTTTTTCCCATAAAAACATTATTAGTAAAATATATGTCTCAACTTAACAAAACCACAAAACCATTGTAAATATATTTATATAGTATTAGTTCTTTGTAAGATATAGTTGGATAACTTACAGTCAAAGAATTGTGGGGCGAAATGTTGTGGCACAATTCCTGCAGATGTTGGGAAGAAGTAGATTAAATAAATGAAATTATTTTGTTCGACCAAGTAGTGGAGACATGTCTCTATTATATTTGGGCTTTTAATAATTAAATAATATAAACATTGCTGGATTTAGTGATTTTATTTTGTTTATACCTTTCACTTTATATCGTACTCCTAGCGGCCGTCCACGTTTACGTTTCGTTGTGTTTGAACTTGATGACTCTGATGGTGGGAAGAAAATATTAATAATAAATAAAGTTATGTTTATAAAGAATACACAAATATATTAAATAATTGTAATCCACAGAGAACTTGATAAATGAATAGGGTGTAAATAATATTTTGGACTATATATCAAATACTAAGAGCCTCAATTGGATCAATAAACTTCCTTGGAAAATAATATCTCTTTTATGGAAAATAATTTGTATATAGAAACTACGGAAAATAATTTGTCTGTAGAAACGTCTATTATGGTGGATTATCTACACTATAATTGTTTGCAATTAGGTATAAAAAACGTCAATAGAATCGTCTCCATCATAATCTCCTTTCTATAGAAACGATTGTTTTCTTAGTATAAATTAATATTTGTGTTAATAGATTCCAGCACGTTACCCTGGCACTACAAGAAAACGTGCCCATAACAACGAACATTTACGAGGAAAATATTTCGTCGTAAATTTACATGATGTTTACAACGCAATTACGAGGAATCCAACTTTCGTCGTAAACGCAATGTAAATTTACGACGAATAGATTTCGTCGTAAACTCCATGTAAGTTTACGACGAATGTACGTGGAAAGAGAAATACGTCGTAATCATCACATCGACATTACAACGAAGCATGTTACCGTTATATTTAGGTGAAAACGCGTATTCAATGTGCTTTAACTTACCTAATTTCATCGTAAAGTCGTTGTAAATAATATGTTAAAACCATGTAAAATCCATGTAAAATATTCCTTGTAAAATCGTTGTTATATTTCAACTACCCAACTCGAAAATTTCTCTATATATATGTCATTTCCCACAACTCTCTTCCTCACAACACACAAACGGGAGAAAAAAA
>NC_027753.1:9345264-9360218 GCF_000695525.1 Brassica oleracea var. oleracea
AAAATTTTTGTTTACATTATTTTAAATATTTTAACATAATTAACTATATTAATATATGTTTTGATTTTATAGGTGGCTCCTAAAAAGAAGGGACGGGTAGTCGGTATAGGCTCTGTTAACGAAGTTGCAAGGGCAACTTCTTCATACACTTCGAGACGGGATGAAGAGACTGCTCAGATGAAGGCTCGAATGGATAGCCTGCTGGTTCGTTTAGACTCTCTTGAGGATTTGCTAGACGTGATGGCCGTGGGAAACCCGGTTATGCAGAGAATGTTGAGTGAGAGACGAACCGCTCTTGGAATGCCACCACGAGATCCCCAAGAGTCCGATCCAACCCGTCAACAGCCGAGCAACCCCACCAACTACTTCGAGAATATGTAATTTTTTTTATTTTTCTGTTTGTATTATGAATTTAAATATTATTGTATGACTTTTTAAAATATGTTTTCCAATTTCATATTTCGTTTTAAAATTTAAATTATTTTAAATTCTGAATATTAAATATAAATTAAAATCGATTATATACTAATTAATAATAATATAATAAGAAACGATGTAAACTCCTCGTAAACATTACATAGAGTTTACATCGAATGTTTACGAGTGATTAACATCGAAATATTTACGAGGGTTTTACATCAAAATGTTTACGAGTGATTTACAACGAAAGTATTTACGTGTGCTTTACATCGAAATAATTACGTGGGCTTTACGACGAATATTAATGTGGCTTTTACGACGAATCCTTTCCCTGCACTTTATGGGGAATATATTTTGTCGTAAACGTAACGAGTCGTTTACGACGAAACCTCCGTTACGACGGACGTTTAACAACGAAACGTCTTTCGACGTTAATTCTTCGTAACACCCGGTTTACGACGAATTTACAACGAATACTGCCCTAGTAAAAAATATGTTTTCTTGTAGTGTGGGATTAAAACAATGGTGAAGAGGTTCCACATGTTTATGTAGAAAACAATCATCATCTAAGAATCTTCATCATCACTTAAGTTCAAAAAAAAAAAAAAGAATCTTCATCACCAAAATGTTAGTATTTATTTTTCTTTTTTTGCAAAAGTATTTAATTCTTCCTAAATGTGCCTTCTAGGGGTGAATGACCAAACTGTTGATACATTTGGGAGCAGCGGGTTTTTATTAAGAACTAAATGTGGTTTCTTTCATAATTTGTATATTAAAATAAAAAGCATCTTCTACATAGTAGGAAAATCTACATTTGCAAACAATTATAATGATGAAATATATCAATACTAATAATGTTTATATTTGTTTTATTAGAGTTTTAGATTAAAGTATTAAATTAATATATGAATACTAATAATGTTTTTATTCAAAAATGAACTTGTAAATTCAAAATACCTCCTAGAAGTGGAGGGTCTTTGGAGGATGGTTTGACCATGGTGTCGAGGGACAACCGTTCCTTAAACAAAATGAAGAATATTAAAATGTTAGCTAAAGTAAATCCTTACACTTTCTTAGCCGTTCCTTAAACAAAAGAAATAACTTACGCGGAATACTTTTTGAAAAAAAATATTCCACGAATAGATAGGAATGAAAGGCGATGAGTGGCCGGTGAATTTCTTCAAAGTGTGAAACGATGGATCTGTGGTCTTGAGATTAGAATAGTTGATCCTAATTTGACTGAATATGCTTAATGTGCGGGGGAGCAAAACATAGAGAGGCTTAATGTGCGGGGGAGCAAAACATAGAGAGGTGCTTTAGGAACGAATGCAGTAGATCTTTTGCCTTAATGGTAGAATATATTTTTATTTAATTCTAAATGAATGCAGTAGATATTTGGGGCATCAAATATTACAATTGCCTTAATATGCTCTTGGAATGAGAGTTGTACAATGAAAGAAGTTGTGGCCACGTTAGTTTCCTCAGTTTATACCACGTTTAATAATTAACAGCATGGACATAAACCAATCCATGCATGCAAACGGTTCTTAATTACGTATTCATTATGTAAATGCATGCTGATCATACAACTTTAATAAGATAGGAATGAAAACCAAACAACTTTAATATTATAATGCTGACCATTCTTAAATTTAATAACAAAGCTAGGAATGAAAACCAAACAACTTTAATAAGAACACCAAACCATAACGTTTTACCAGTACTAAACTGTCTTACCAAGAAGCAAAAACAAACTGATTAAAGAAAGATAAGTAGACTGTTACTAGGAACCATGATGACTGGGCAGTCTGTACCAGCAACTCATGGAGTGACCAGACTGCATGTGATCTAGCCACTACGCTTGATACGCTTTGCTTTCTTCTGGTCGTCAGTGGCTGAAGTACCACCACCACTGCTCTCAGCTAACTCTGAGTTTTCCACTTCAGTTCCTGGTGGCGCTTCGAGTGGAGGCTTCTTTGGTGGCAAAACTGCCGATGACACAATTTTGGTAGCTGTGAAGGATTGTCGGGAAGAGGTGAAATTGTAGGGGGCCACCTTGATCCTGAATTTCTTAGTCTGTCCGATTGTGTCGATAAAACACTGTGGTAGTGGAACCTCAAGCTCAGCCCCATCTCCACCATTTTCCTATTATAACAAAATTCATTTATCAACTTGGTAGCTCTTTAGGACTAAAATAAGTGTCAAGATTATCATTATTCACCAGAATAACACTTACCTCAACATAAGTGTCGATCAACTCTGTTGCTTTTCTGCCGGTGAGCTCTTTCCCAGCATCTCCGAGGATGATGAAAGTGCACTGCTCCTCATTATCATAGACAAACATCTCCACCCGGTAGCTGTTTAAATGGCAAGTTATTAGTATATACATACATTGTAGAATGGAAACATGTTTGAATGGAGAATCTTACTTGGCTACTGCAGTAGCATTTTCATTCCCGCATGTTGGACAAAGCAGTGTTGTAGGCCCACGGTTTAACTTTTTCTGACAATCCTTGCAGGCAATGTAATACCAGTCAGTACCAAGCTTGACATCATCAATTGTGGCAATGCAGTCAAAGTAGGCAACCTGAAATCACATACCAAAGGTTGTCAGCAACTAAATTCAGGAAATGTTTGATTTTAATAACCAAATGGGATCACCTTTGCAGGCTCACGTTTGATGAAGGCAGCAATCTCACTTATTGTGAGCGTCTCAGCTTTAACCACCTCAACAGAGTTGATCGAAGAAGTTGCACCAGGGTTCATGGTCAACCTTGCAAAAAAAATTTACAACAGGCGATCATCAAGGTTGTTAAAAATGGTGAAATAAAAAATATCTGAACCATAACTGAGTGTAACTGAGTGCGAGTGATTAGTGATAGGGTTATGTAAAATACTAACCAGGTCAAGTATTCCTTGGTAGGGTCGACCTCTTCGTCCAAAAACACTCTTGATGGCGACATTGAACTTAGGCACAATTTCCTTGTCAATACATAAGCAGTTAGTGATAGGGTTATCTAATTGAATTTGAGTGATATGGAGTGTGAGAGATTACCACCAAGTCTCTTAGGATTGACCGTTGTAACCAAGAGAACCGTTGGAGTGGCTGCACATGCGTCAAACTTCACGCGGAAATTCTCTGCAGCCTCGTCCCATAGGTAGACGTTAATCACTGGACCACTGCAGAGTAAGAAATAATAGATGTTTCAATAAGGATCATAAATTAGAAAACAATGGTTGAATTATAGTAGCGTACTCTTTAAGCTGCAAATGAACCATCACTTTCCGAGAAGCAGAGTCGTCCTTGGTGCACAAAACCGAACGCTGATGGAGAGGCTGCCCGTCAACCAGCTTAAGGTGGCCAAAAACATCTACAACACACAGTCACACGCATTGTTACTCACCCGGTTAGAAACAATCAACTGAGAAGCTGTACTGGTTTAAACTTGGTAAGAAAACATCTAAACCCTTACCGTGAAGATCCCCTCTGAGATCGCAGTTGGCTTCAAAATCTGCAAAGGAATGGATTCTGAAGTTCTCTGTCAAAATGCCTTCAATGTCTTCTTCCACCTTCGTCAGCTCAGAGGCGTGTGAGATGCAAATTACCAGCCTCTGATCAGCAACATGGTACATCACCTTGCTGTTGGATGCATAGTAGTTTGTCAGTGTGTAGATGCTCCCACGTTTGAGCTCTTTCTCATATTGGTTGCGACGGCTCTGACCGATGAACCCCTGAGCCAAAGTACCTTACATAACAGAGAGATAATATTGGGTCAGTCGAATATCTAAAAGTCGAGAATGTTATTTGCGTATATATAAAACTATAACCGTTCAAATAGATAGATATAAGGCAACAAAAAACAATCTTTCCAGTTCTCGTATGACTCAAAGCCATGTTTTATATCAACATGATCTCTATCACAGAACTCTCAAACCAATAAATTAAATTTTATTTTTCACTCAGCTAATATAATAGATACATTTATACAACAAACGGTTCAATCTCTATCACACAATCTCTATCACAACATTCTTGACTATCCTCTCAACCCAATCAATCAAGTTTTATTTTTTTCAAGATACGCTACTAATCCTCTCAAACAAATCTTTATCAAGTTTTATTTTTTTCAAGATCCGGTAATATAATTACATCTCAACCCAATAAACCAAGATACGCAAATATAATTCTCTGTTCGTCTAATTCAGAAGCTATCAACGACATTAATAATGAGAGAGGAAGACATACCTCCGCATCGATCATAAGCATCTCGATCCCAAGAATGATGCCAGGTCCTCCTTTGACGTTCTTGCGAGCTTCCCATAAATGAATCAGCCTAAACTGCATGGCGGAATCTCCTGGTCCTGGTGAAACGTGTCGGAAGAGAAGAGGAGAAGAAGCTTCGCCGGTGAGGATTGTGGTTTTCTTAGCCATGATAAAGGTTTGGATTTTACGATCTGAGGGAAAAGGGATAGGTAATGGTTTATATATAGTTTGAGAAGAAGAGAACACAAAGAGGTAGATCTCATCGAGACGGAGGAGAGATGTGGAGGGTCAATAGTCTTCTTGAATGGATGATTTATTGCAGACGTTTCAAGTTCTATCACTTTCACCGGAGGTGTTATGCGGGAGGAGTTGGGGGGAGAGAAAGTGAATCGATGAGGGAGATATCGATTAGGTTACGGGGGAGGCTGGGTTTGATGAGGGAGATATCGATTAGGGTTACGGGGGAGGCTGAGTGTGTTTCCTTGAGACAGAGCTGAGTGAGTTTAGGCTTTTTAGGTTGAGTGAGTGAGTGAGTTGGGCCAGCCCGTTAGTGGGTAAGGCAAAACTGTTTCCAATTCATTGGGTTGAAGCCCAGTCCCATAGTGACAATGCAGATTGATTGGCCAGGATTATTTCTGCACATGTGGCAGTGTTTAGGAAGCTCTATTTTAGTCTCTTTTATATAGTAGTGATAAGATAAGATATAAGAAATACTTGTTTCCCTAAATTTTCTATTTTTATATAAAAAATTTGAGCGAGTTAAAATCAAATAAGTAATAAAAAGTCAATATGAAGCTCTATAAGCTATGCTACCTGAGCAAAAAATTCGCAACCTATCAAATTGCCATCTCATCACAAATAACAAAAAAAAAATCCAAGTCATCACAAATAACAAAAAAATCATTTTACGTCAATTTATTATTTTGCGATCTCTCTTTTCGTTTTGTTCCTCAAATCAATTTTTCCCTTTAATATTCATCTTCTCAATCCTCGGCGGATCTGATTCCGATCTGTGTTTCTCTGTTACTTGATTCGATTACTCTGTTACTATGTTCTTTGTTACTGTTACTTGCTTTGTCCCATCAGTACGTTTAATCTTCCTGCTGCTTTTACGAGCCCGTAGAACGTTACGATTTCTTTGTTTCATCATAGGTTTTTTATTATTAAGCTTTTGTGAGATTGTTTTTGCTGATATTTTGTTTTGATTTGGTTTTTGACAGATCATTAACGATCGAGAGATGGGAAGGTCAAGGGGATTCGGATTCGTGACCTTCAAGGATGAGAAATCAATGAAGGATGCTATTGATGAGATGAACGGAAAGGAGCTCGACGGACGTACCATCACCGTCAACGAGTCTCAGTCTAGAGGAAAGGAAGCGGCGGTGGAGGAGGCCGTGGTGGAGGTGGATACGGTGGCCGTGGAGGTAGCGGTATGACACTTTTAGCTTTTCCGATTTATTAACGATTGATTTATATATAAGATTGTACGATAGCCAAATTAGATTCTCACTTTCTCTCGCTATAAGATTTCTGGATTATGATCTTTATTGGTTTCGACCCCCAAAATCAATGCGTGGAGGGATTCAGATTTGTTATCCTCATGTAATTTTAAGTTAGTTCTCTCATTATTGTATCTTTTCGCATGAACATTGTAATTGAGTTGTTTGTGTGTATGCCTTTTTGTAGATTGTGGATCACTGGATCAACATGGGTTTGCATGGGACAAAATATGGGCAATCGATGACAATCTACCTCCACAAGTTCTTAAAATCATCATTAGTTGATCTTCATCTCAAACCATCAGAAGAGGACTTAAAGCAATGGTCTTACAGGTAAAAGTAAAACCATCATCATCCTTTTATGTTCTTTATCTTTATAGATTCTGAATTTTATGTGTGTGTTTGCTTTTTGAGTTCTGGGTTTCACTTGCTATAGATGCCCACTCAACATTGATTTCTTTAGAAACATCAATGGCAAACCCTTCAGATTCTTATTTGCATATCATACTTACCTCGCTGTCTCAGATATAAGGTAATTTGTACTCTTTATAAAATATATATCATCAGCAAAATATTCTGTGTTTGATGAATCATTCAACGATTGAAGGGTTAGAAACATTTGAGCACTTGGAGAACCTCAGCAAAAAGGAGCTTTTAACAGAACAAGGCGACATCAATAACCTTTAAATCTGAGGTAAAGATGTAATCATTGATAGTGACGAACAAGTATCGTTGGTTAACGCATATCAGAATGTTATTTTTATTTCAGATGGACCGGACTTACCTTGGAGATATCCCAAAATGGTAGCAGTTCTTGATAATGAACGGAAAAGAACACATGTTATTGGAAAAGAATGACTTCTAAACACGGTAAAGAATCATAGAAATTTTTTTTTTTGTTATTACTAGCTCTTCACACGATATGGTTTTCATTAATTATGATAGTGATGATGCAGTTGTATGTAAACCATGGGAAGGTGAATTTAGGGGACGATGAGTACAAAAACATACTTTGTGTGGATGGTTATTACTTTGAAGCCATGAGAAGAATGGACCAGCCAAGCAGTATGCTTTTAATCGCTGTTAAGATCAGTCTCTGCTTTGATCAACTTGAACAACAGAGAAAAGGATTCTGATTCTGTCTGTTTTGGAATCCCATCCTAAAAAAAATCATCCACTACAGAGATCATGCAGAAGAATAAGCTTGATAATGTATTTCACTAAAATCTTATTGCAGGTGCTGGCTTTTTCTTACCAGTCTTACAAGAAAGGCCCAGTTCCAAGAAGCTGAGCTGGAAAAACAGCCAAGCAGCTCAAAGAGGTGTTTACAATCTCTAGCGAAGAAACGACCAGATGTGCGGCAACAAAAAAAGGTTATCATATCTCTTACCGCATAAGTAATTTCAAAGATCAAAATTAGTAATATGCTTTATACAAGTACGAGTGATTTCTTATGACTCCGTTATCAGCATCACTGAAATTATGTAGGTGAAATACATGGCTGAAATATTACCCGTTCGATCAGCTTGAACTGTGAAGTCTCCTCCGTCCCTTGATTCATTTCCTTCCAGTCCAGGCCGCATTGACCGTTATAATATCTTAAACCAACCAAATGGGAACGCGAGCAAAATGGTGTAAATACCACAATGTTTTCTAATTGGACCATTACACATGTACTTGGAAATGGAGAAGCATCGACTGAAGCACATAACAAGAATGAATGGGTTGAGAAAGATGCGCCTGACGTCTACATCATTCTTACAGCCTTAGCCAGTGGTGTTACCGACCTCAAACGTGTCCGTTTCAGGTACAATCATATTTTATTTCCCCTAGAAAAACATCAGTTGTAGTTTTGCTGACTCTTCTATTTTATGACAGCCGAAAAGTGAGAAACAAACGTAATAGTGGTGGCCAGATAACAGAGGAAGAGTCTACGAACAATACAATATACGAATGGTCGACAAAACCAGTACAGAAATGCCTCACTGAGACTCTTTTACCCAACCACTTCTCTGATTTTCCCAAGCCCCCGAGGCATCTGAGTGCAAATATTGGGATATAACATATCTTCTATATATAAAGAGAAAATTTAAAGTTTTGAAAGTGTTTTACGTCTTCTTTCATTGTAGTTTGGGGGCTCTGTGGTTTGTACGTATGTTGATGTCATCACAAATAATATAATGAAAATACACAAAACACCAGTCTTTATGTGAATAGAAGTTCCAAAAAAAAGAGTTTAAATAGCAATGTCATATACTCCGTCTGTTTCTAAATATATGATGTTTTAAAACGTTAATGTTGTTTCAAAATATATGATGTTTGGAAATTTTAGGGTTAATTTTATAATTGGTTGAATGATTTTAAAATTATATCTTTAAAAGTGATTTTTAGAAGAAAGTAGTTTTCTTAATCTTTGTGCACTACGTCAAAACATCATATATTATGAAAGTGAAGGAGTATACTACAAAACGTTTGTTGCTGTAAAATATGTTTTTTAATACTAACAATTCTGATTCCTTATACTAAAATACATCTAAAATTATAGTGATTTGTCAAGTTTAAAACCTACTCACATGGAGTATATCAATATACCAAAATTGGGTTATGGTTTTAGTATTGTCTTATGAAATCAAAGCAATCTGATTACTCAATTAAAAACAGAAAATTATTTCAAACCACCATCCCGTTTTATATAAAAGTATATTGTAGATCAAGTGGTTAAGTAAATCTCTATGGGACAATTAAATATCGCAGTCCAAAGAATATGTAGTCGAAAAATAAAGTTGTGACATCACAAGCATTATATATTAAAGAAAAATAAACACATATTTTTAAAAGTAATGCATTATAATAAACTGATTCAAATTTACAGAGAAACTTTTACTGGCTTCATCATCAACTACACGATTTTACATTTTACTTTGACAACACAAAAAAACATAATCGTGAACTTACATACAAGAGCTGAAGCAAAACATTACACCTACAACTAAAAAGAAAAGCATCAAGAAAATCATACCGAAAAGAACCATTGTTCTTCTCTTTCAATTGTTTAAGAATTTAAACTTACATAGGTTTGTTTTCCACAAGAATTAATAAAAAATATCATAATTAAATACAATTTAGTTCAGAGACACAAATAACCACGAGGAGAACTTGATTCGAATCTTTTCCAAAGATCACCAGAGTGCTTTTCCGCATAACTTGCATTAACGAAGACGGGCTTCAGTCACTTGGCGATGATTCAAGAACCAGACATAGCATCCTCCTTAAAGATGAGTCTCATAAAAGGAATTGCAAGGTTTAAGCTTATCTTGAGTTGGAGTTGAGCGAGCTTGAACCTCCACCGTTGAACAAACGAAACCCGCAACCACCATTGCTTCATCACAACATAAACATTCAGCATGACGACATCACTACGATGAAAATGCAGTTTGATGAGATGTTATGTATCAGTTCGTGCAGCACTACACGAGTTAGTACGACCGTGTGTGATGGGTTTTGTTGGAGTTCGTGTTTTGTGATGAGTATGAGCTTGCTGAGCTTAGAAAAGGAAAGATGATAGTGCCTGAAGACATAACGACGTTTTTCATAAAGAAAAAAAAGAGTTTTCTTGAAGTTAAAGTTTTCCAATAAAGAAATGGAAAGTTGCTTTAAGTGTATTTGGAAGATTTGGAGAACAAGTTAAAGACGTGGAGATCAAGTTCTGGTCTGCTATATAAGGAGGAACGTGTCTTATGAGAAAGCCATATCCTAGAGAAGAAATAGAGAGAGGTTTCTTTGGTGTGTGTTACTGCTTAGTGTCGAAGTATATTTTGAAGCATTGTCTGATGGAGTCTGACGTGGACTTAGTTTGGTGGTGTTGGTGTTGACGCTTTATGTGGTGGAGCCGGCCACTACTTGGAGTTTGTGGTGAGCTTTGTGTGTGCTTGGGTAATTAATTTTGGTGTCACTGGTGTGCGTTGGATGTTAACGTACTTGGTGAAGTATTTTCGAGATGTGGAAGATTGAAACCTAGACTCAGGGCGAGTTTAATTTCATTGTGGTGGTATGTGAAAATTGCATATGTAGAATGAGCTCCATTGCGCGGAATAGTGATCTATGCATGCGTGCTTGATTCATATCTTCATAAATTATTTACTTAGAAAAGAGTGGTAGTAGACACTAGTGTGTGTTGTATTGTACCATATAGCAATTGTATTTGGTTTCATAAAATTGTTGATGTTAAAATATCTAATATCTATTTGGTTTTATTTTTTAATCTACCACAAACAAGATTTCTATTTAGAATGTGATTTATATAATTTTCACTTAGTGTTGATTTCACAAAAAAAAAACCAAATATGTAGTTTTATATGGAAATTTTTTAAAACATTAAGTAGTTCTAATTGAAATTATATTTAGAAAATTTCTCTAAGATAGCACTAAAATATTTTTATCATAAATATAGCACACAATAGCACAATGACCAAAATGCATCATTAAAGAGGTAAGTAGACACTTATACCATTAATGTTAACTAGTCTAGATTTAAGATTTAGGTTTGGAGGATGGGTGGAGTTTTGGGAGGTACTGTTTAGAATGTTTTTTCTTTAATAAAATTTATAATTTAATATAATTTTTTAAAAATAATTTCAAATAGGATTTTTGGATTTCAAAATAAAATTTTGAAAAAATCAAAAAGTTTGAATTGAAAAACATATTATTTAAAAAATAATAAAATTTTTACCTTTTTTTATTCAAATAATTTTTTATATTTATATATGTAGAAAGTAGGGGTAAAAAGATCTTTTACCTCTTTAATGAAAATAGTTTAGTCATTTTCCCCTTTCTGTGCTATTTTGTTAAAAAAACTCATTTGGTGTCTTTTAAGAGAATTTCTCTTATATTTATGTAATTTTAAATATAAAAAAACTTTGTTGGTGTTTTAAGTTAACAACTTTGATTTAGATGATAAATCTTCAATTTAATTGATAGTTAAATTTTTTACAATTTAACTGAACTGGGAAGAGACAGAGTCAACAGCACTATATATCACATTTTCCCCTGATTATATATCACAGCAATATATATCACATTTTTCCTTGACTTCCACGAATTTGGACTCGGGACGGACTCGACGCACCACCTTTCACGGCCAATTCGTCTGTATTCACTACCGTGTATACTCAGCTCAATAAACTCGCCGACTCACTCGAGAAAAAACATAAATAAATAGGAGCCTAAGTCAATGACATGATTACTCAAAGTGGCTTCTGCTACCATGGCGAGTAGAGTGGTACTGAGGATTCGTTCCGAGTCAAACTGTCGCCTCTCATTTTGTAATACATTGCTCTCTTTTTTTGTTGAAAACATGTTAGAGATTCATACCAAATTTTCAAAAATTTACAGAGTTTGTTGCAAGTAATTTATTAGAAGAAGATGAAAACAGACAAGTGTGATGAAACATAGCAGTATTGACAACAAAGAAGATGGAAAACAGACTGAGAGTGAGGTGAGCATCCTTAGTTGGAAAGTGCAATGAAGCAGAATTAGATCTCGAGCATAGAGTGAGCTGTAGACGACGTAGCCGGAATGGAGAGAAGCTTGTCCTTCATTGATCGCTCGCTCCGAAGAGGAAGTTTGTCTGAAAGTCCTGCAGTTATGTTCTCTCCACATATTATACGTGAAGAGTTGTAGTATGAAGATTTTTTCACTGGCCGATGATGGGTTGATGTCTAGCTGGTTCCCTATGAATATTTTCCACAATCCAACCGTGAAAGGGCTGTGGAAGAAGATGGGATTATGTGCTATCTGTACATAGAGCATAGCTTCCCGAGACCGTCAACTTGTTAAACATTTATATGTTTTTAAAAACTGAACGAAAGATACTGACCTTGGAGAAGTTGGAGATGCATTCTTTCTTTTCATTCTCCACCATGTCTAGTTCACGTCTCAGGACTTGATGAACTGTATACAAAAGAAAAAAATATATTATTATAGTAAACATGGTAATACTCTGGTTTCCAAAATATATATATATATATTACATTCATTGGTTCACCTGATTGATACAATCTTTTGCACCGTTAAAGTTGGAGTCTTTTAGCATCTAAACCACAGATTTTTGTTACAGGGATTAGAGTTTGACAAAGGGAACCTGATGAAGCAAGTAAGTAAATGGTCCTAGCAGGATCTTTGAGGACAAACAGTTGCCAGCAAATAGAACACTCTCTGCTCCTCTGTGACCTATGTAAACCCAAATTACAAATCATTCACTAATAAATATTCAACTCTAAACTGAGATAAATAAGATGAAAAAAGGATAGAATGTGAGGACCATTCAATGTCGCGCTTAAGGTGATATTCATGCTTGCAACTTGTAACCTGAAAAAGAAAAACCAATCAGAATATGACACATTGGAATATGGGTAAAATAACAACATTGGCATTGTTATAATCATCCCTTTTGATGCTTTCAAGGATGGTTCAAGAACAAATGAGCAAGTTCAGAATCCGCCAAAAGAAATAGCACAGAGATAATCAAACAATCTAGGACAAGAGTTAAAGCAAAATCCAATAATCCCAAATTTCAAGATTTGAAGGCAAAGGGAGAAGGAGATGATAAAACCCATGATCGAATATAGAATCTTACAGTGGCGGTTCTGGAAAGTGAAAGGCACGAGACAGATGCCGCAAGCGTCATCATCATAATGTTTGAGAGGAAGAAAGTGATGAATTTACTGAAGCTAAGGTCGGTGTAGCTTCTTGGAGCATTTAAGGAAAAAAATATCATTTCCCTCTAACATTCCTCTATTTTTGCCTCTATTTTAAATATCTCTATTATAGAGATAGGTCGGAGATGGTCTTAATCATGGAAGAAAGAAGGGTGAATAAATGAGACGGAGTGGGAGGAAAAGGTGGGTGTAGTTTAATGATTGGATTAATGGTGGAGTTAAAGAGAGAGAAAAACGTTTCAATTTTTTTTAATCAGAAATCATGGCCATCTAAATCTGAATGTTTACGGGGCTGAGTAACAAAGAGAATGCGCTAAGAAAACCCTAAAAGAAATCTGGGGCGGAGATATAATAATGGGCTCAACCAAATAAAACAAAGAAAACTTTCAGGCTTTCGAAATAGACGAGTCCATATAAATTCATTAACGAAACAAAAGCTGCAGATTCAGGAGCTGCCACATGTCGTAATTAGGAACAACCTCTGCTGAGCTGGCGCAAGGAAGAGAGCCACAAGCTAACTTTATTATAACTAGATCATTTTTCCGCGCTACGCGTGGATAATATACTTTTTTTTTCACATTTTATCACATGCAAATTATCATCTTAATTTAAGATTAATTGTGTTTATTTGATCATCAATTGCAACTTTCTATTTTTACTTTCATGGTAAATCTTTTGTATAAATGAGGAAATTTAGTTTTAAAATTTTATTTCTCGTTTTAAAATTTTATTTATATTAGTCTCAAATAAGTTTCTATTATATGAAATGAAAAAAAGTAACCTGACTTTCACAGTAAAATTAGGAAGATAGTTTGAATTACTTTTCTTTTATTATGTTTGGCAAACTTTACTTCTGTATAAGATTTGAAACATTTTAAGGATCAAAATTTCATATAAGTAAAACACATCAGAACAAAAAAATTTGTTCAATAATGCACATGCATTTATTATTATTGTTTTACGTAAATTTTTTAAAATCGATGATTGATAACCATTTAAAATTTGTCTATGCATTATTAAATCGTAAAAATATTAAATTATAAAATAATATTAATATTTATTGGAAGTGATGTAGTAATACTATTGTTAGTGACCAATAATTTAAATATAGAAAAATTATTGATCTGTACTTTGATATTTTTTAGAAAAATTATTTATTCACCTACCAATAAAAGTCTGCGAGCTCATATTCAGTAGTTGAAAAAAAAGAAACAAAATAATAAGAATTCGCCAAATTATAATATGTTTTTAAAATAAAAAAAAAGTAAAAATAAATAAAAATAGTACAAATTTTTTTAACCATTGTTAACGCAGTCATCAAAACAATAAACCCTAAATCCTAAACTTTAAACCCTAAAAACTAAACCTTAAATTTTTGGGTAAATTCTAAACCCTTGGGTAAACCCTTAATCTTTGGGTAAACCCTAAATCCTTGGGTAAACTCTAAACCCTTGGGTAAACCCTAAACTATAGGGTAAATCTTAAATCCTAGGGTTTAGGGCTAAGATTAGAGTTTTAATGACGGCGTTTAGGATTTATTGTTTAGTGTTTATGATTTAGAGTTTATGATTTACCCAATGGTTTAAGGTTTAATGGTTAGACTTTAGGATTTAGTGTAATTTTATTGACAGCTTTAATAATGTTTTAAAAAAAAAAACTCATTTTTTGCAGCTAATACTATTTTTTAATTTATTTTTACTTTTTTTTATTTAAAAAACACAATACAACTTAGCAAATTTTTGTTAATTTGCTTTTTCTAAAAAAATTAAATATGATATGACATGCTATAATTGGCTGGTAAACCTACGCCTTCTGGGTAAACCAAAAAAAAAACTTTTCTTAGAATGCGTAGATGTTGTTTTTGTAAATTTGTTCTAATATAATTTTGATAACATTATAGTAAATAAGTCTTATTTGGCGTTGGAGTTATGTAAATTGAAACACAATTATGGATAAACTGTTTTCTAATTAAATACAACGCATATTAGTGTATGAACCAAAATTTCTTTTGAAAAAATAAATTTAAATATATGGAAGGAATAAACATTAGAAGCT
>NC_027753.1:9360270-9376354 GCF_000695525.1 Brassica oleracea var. oleracea
AGAATTTTAATTTTAGCTTTTACCCCAAATTTGATATCATTATTTAAATTTATCTTTAAGAGAAAATCATTTTCATAATTACTTTAAATTTCCAAAAACTAAAACTGACATTATAAATCATTTAAAAATGTTTAAAATCATTTATAAAATATTTATAAAGGTTCATAAATTCAAACCCAATCCATAAATAATCTACTAAGGCAACATAAAACAAAAACTGATAATATACTTTTATCAACCGTGACCATGACTGGAGCAACATCATGACCATGACTCTCTCTCTCTGTATCTTCAACAGTGCTCTGAAATCGTTTATCCTCAAAGATGATGCTATTGTCATCAGAAACATAGCTTGTGTGTGAACTCGATGAAGCCAAGCTTGACTGTTTCTTGAGCTGAACATCTTCTGAACAGCTATCGTTGACATCATCTTTAATTGGCTGCTGCTTCGCTCTGCCTACTTTAGCAAAGGAATCACTCTGCCTCATCTCCAATGAGTTATCTCGAGAATGACCTCTCTTCCATGAAGCATTTTCTGATTGTTCATCAACATTTTTCTTAGAAAGCTCTGCCCTGGTAGTAAATTGATATTCTTCTTCCCTATAAATGCTTCTTGGCATTTCTTCTTTTAACAAAACCTCCGCTTTGCACATTTGAGCTACTATGTCTATGTGAAGGTTCGTTTCTTATATTATCATAAGAGGATGAGTTCGGCGACTCTGTGGAACTCTGCATCGTCATCCTCATCCTTTTTTTACTTGAAAGCTCAGAAGCTGCACGTGCAGTAAAACTCACTCTTTCAGCAGATTCAGCAGCTGCATGTGCAGCAGTCGTAGCATCATCAAATTCTGTTTCGTATGGAGATGAATCCACATAACCTGGATGAGGGTCTGTGTTCTCTGCCACCATTCTTATCTCATGTATAAAAGAAGAAACGATTTGTTACATCTAACGCTTCAACACAGATAGAACAAACATTAAACAAAAAGTTTTTTTTTATGAAAAAAAACTAACCAGAAAGTCTTGGATCTTGACGATAGTGATCAGTAGAAGCAGTGCGGCTGGAAGATATTCCACCAGTTTCATATAAGTTCTGCTCCACGTTAGCAGTAGATGGAGCTTGAAACTCTGGAGGTTGATTGTTTGGATTATTGAAGAATACTTCGTTTATTCCACTCACGGACTGAGTGGCAGAGGAGAAGAGAGAAAACGAAGTGGTAGAGGAGGCGAGAAGAGACACGCGACTTCAGCTCCGCGTCATAGACCTAGTTCTAATTATTAGATGATCTAAAAGGCCAATCCCAAATCAAAAGAAGCCCACACGCATAAGTCAATTCAGAAAAAAATTTAAGCCCAACCTGAAAACGAAATGTTCTGATTGTAGGATTATTTATGTTGACGTGGATAGGCTAGAATTGGAGATTATCCCCCTTTTAGTATTGTGATCCCCTGAATATTAAATGAGAAGTCACTTAAGTGATTTTCGCTTATGTGTCAATCACTGGTGAAGTTTCAAGAAATTGTTATAATTTGATTGGTCGATGATTTTTAATTTTTATTTATTTTAATTAGATATAAAATTAATGCTAAGTTTATAAGCAATTAATATCACTTACCAAATAATCTATAGAATATTGTAGATAATAACTTATGGTAACTAACTTTTGAAATTATAAAAAGATTAATAATGTTTGATCAATTATTTTTTAATATTTATAAACTATATAATATAATGAACAAATATTTATATAAAATAAGTAAAACAGTTTTATATTTTACATAATGAATTATATTCGCGTATAATTTTATAATAACTATTAAAATCTTTTAAAATCTACAAATGCTTTATAAATTATTAATAATGTTTTTTTTTTTTAAAAAAAATCAAATATATTAATCATATTTTATGAAATCAATTTTAGTAAGTTTAAAATTCTTTATAAAATCATATATTTCATTTATATAAATAAAATTCATCCTATATATTAAATGAGAAAACACTTAAGTGACTTTCGCTTATGTGTCGATAACGGGCAAAGTTTCAAGAAATTGTTATAATTTGATTGGTCGATGATTTTTAATTTTTATTTATTTTAGTTAGATCTAAAATTAATGGTAAGCTTATAAGAAATTAATATCACTTACCGAATAATCTATAGAATATTGCAGATAATAACTAATGATAACTAACTGTTGAAATTATAGAAATATTAATAATGTTTAATCAATTATTTTTAATATTTATAAACTATATAAAATAAGTAAAATAGTTTTGTATTTACATAATGAATTATATAAAATGAATTATATAGGAGGATAATGAATTTGTATTCTTACTTAAAAGCATTATATTTTATATAAATTATCATAATAACTATTAACATTTTCTAAAGTTCATATTACATGTTTTATAAAACATATATAAAATTGTTTATCAATTTTTTTAATCTTGGCTTATTGTATATTTTAAATTATCATAAGAGTTTGTAAGTCATCTATAAGAGTTTATAAATTAATTTATAAAATATATTTTTAAAATCTCATCCTACTATCCTACTATATATTAATTGAGAAATCACCTAAGAGATTTTTGCTTATGTGTCGATCATTTATGAAATCTTTAAAAAAATGTTATAAATTAATTGATCGATAATTTTTAATTTTTATTTATCTTTTTTATTAGATTTTAAAAAAGTCTATAAACAATTAATATCACTTGCCAAAAATCTATATAATATTACAAATAATTATTTATGGTAACTATTTGTTGAAACTATAGAAAGAATAATAATGTTTGATCATTTTTTTTATATTTGTAAACTACATAAAATGATAAACAATTTTTTTATTAAAATTGATATTTTGATTTTATATTATTCTATAAAGCCTTATATTTGTATATAAAGTATTATAATAACTATTAATGTCTAATAAAATTCATACAAACTTTATAAATCATTTATAAAAATTATAAATATATTTATAAAATCATTTATCTTAGATTATCATATGTTTTAAATTATGATAAGAGGTTTTAAGTCTTTTATACAAGCTTATGAATTAATTTATAAAAACTATTTTGAAATTTCATTTTATATTAAATGAAAAATCACTTAATTATTTTTTTTGTTAGGTGTCGATCTTATAGAGAGTTTGAGAAATAATATTATAATTTGATTTGTTAATGATTTTAATTTGTTTTATTTTATGAGTAAGAAAATCAGTTCTAGAACCAGTTTTATAATCATTATCCAAACGACCTAAATATATTGCACAAAAATAATTTATGGTAATTAAATACGTGATTTATATAATAAATATAATGCTTCATAAAATAATTTTTAGGAATCAAGTATTTCTAAACTATATAAAATATTTCAAAAGTTTCAGTATTATACATTCAAAACTTAATTAATTTTATTAAAAACTGAATCATGAATATTATATATAACTAATTTTAGTACAATTACCATTACAAAATATCAAAAAGTATTTAAAATAGTCTTTTTTATCCTTTTTAAAAAACAATCATTCTTAGAAAAATATTTAATAAAAAACACATAATGATAAAATCATATTTTAATTTGAAAAATTATAATAAATATATTCTTACAAAACATTCAAATCTGCGAAATCGCGGGCATCCACCTAGTATATATATAAATCATATTTCATGAAATATTATGTAGTATTGATAATATAATGATAGTCTACACCGCATGTCTTAACCTAGTAGAATATTAAAAAGAAAAACTAATAAATGGAATGTTATGAATCTTTCGGTTGTATATAACGAGGAGTAGAAGATGGAGGGTTGCTAGAAAAATCGATATATAGTGTGTCATTAAACTATTGTAAGCTGGAAAAACAATACGTAACATTTTCTATTGTATAATAAAAAGTTTGCCGACAAAAAAAAAAAACTAAATAAGGAGTAAATAGTTTGTTTGACAAAAAAAAAAGGAGTAAATAGTTTGTAATTGGTGAAAGATATCTTCCTGTAGAGAAAGAAGACACGGAAGAGACGAAGGAGAGATAAAACGGAAGAGACGAAGGAGTAAATAGTTTGTTTAACCTAATTGACTGGAATTTCTACATTGATGTGGTTATTTCTATCCCAATTTTTTAATACAACAAAAAAGTATTCAATAAAATACTCTTAATGGAATATGTCTTTTATATTGGAATTGATAAATGGTCTTTTGAACAAAATATAGTTTCTTAGCTCAAGTATACATCCACAAATTAATAAATGTAATTTAATATTATTACTAGTGTAAAATCTGCACTTTTTGTTAAATGAACATTTTATATAAAAACTATTTTAAGTTTTATTATTTGTTTAACGTTTTTACATATCATGAAACAAATTAATAAATATATTGATAATTGAAAAACTATTGAACTGTTATGTATATTGAAATAAATTAATAAATATATTGATAACCGGGACGTAACAATCAATGGAACCTTATGAAGAAGGGAGTCACGAGGGGTTCAGTAGTCAAGCATTGGGCTGTTCTTGACTTCACTGCCTTTGAGAGGAACACCAACTCCAGGATGGCTAACGACTTTGTGGGCCTCCTTATTAATCGTTGTGGGACACTTGGGATGCAGCTGGAGGATCCCATCATTTTCAAATCAGCAAGAATGGATTTGCTTTCTAAAGCTAATGCTCTCGAGGATTTGCTTCGACAAGTGATTGACGAGGCTAGTCATAAGCATGGTGGGGCTCGCCCAACTCTTGTTCTGTGTGCTATGTCTGCGAGGGTTGATGGCTACAAGACTCTCAAATGGATAGCCGAGACCAAGCTTGGTCTGGTGACTCAGTGTTTCTTGACCAATTCCGCCAATAGAGGAGGTGACCAGTATCGGGCAAATCTCGCCCTCAAGATCAATGCAAAAGTTGGCGGAAGTAATGTTGAGCTGATGGATACTGGCTACTCTTTCTTCAAAAGAGAGGACGAGGTCATGTTCATTGGTGCTGACGTCAACCATCCTGCTGCTCGAGACCAGACGAGCCCCTCCATTGTTGCTGTTGTGGGCACTCTAAACTGGCCTGAAGCTAACCGTTACGCAGCTAGAGTCATTGCACAGCCTCGCCGGAAAGAGGAGATTGAAGGATTTGGTGACGCGTGCCTTGAGCTTGTTAAAGCTCATTTTCAGGCCACAAAGAAACAGCCTAACAAGATCGTTATCTTCCGTGATGGTGTCAGCGATGGTCAGTTCGACATGGTTCTTAATAGTGAGTTGCTTGATGTGAAGCTTACTTTTGGGAGGAACAACTACTTCCCCAAGATTACTGTAATCGTGGCGCAGAAACGTCATCAAACCCGTTTCTTCCCTGCTACACCCAATGACGCAAGTGACAAGGGAAATGTTCCTTCAGGTACGGTGGTCGATACCAAAGTCATCCACCCGTTTGAGTACGATTTCTACCTCTGCAGTCACCATGGAGGCATAGGGACAAGCAAGCCCACTCATTATTATGCCCTTTGGGACGAACTCGACTTCACTTCAGATCAGATGCAGAAGCTTATCTTCGACATGTGCTTCACTTTCACTCGCTGCACCAAACCTGTGTCTCTCGTTCCTCCAGTCTACTATGCGGACATGGTCGCATTTAGAGGAAGAATGTACCACGAGGCGAGTTCACGGGAGAAGAACATTAGGCAGCCACGAGGAGCGCCTCCCCCACCGGCCGATTCACTTTCTGCTCTGACCTTGGAGGACAAAGCAATATTCAAGTTGCACAAGGAGCTTGAGAACGTTATGTTCTTTGTCTGAAAAAAAGGTTTGGGGGGTTATTATATTTGTGTTTTTGGGTACCTAAGCTGAAGTTAAAAATGCTATTATATTGAATATCGGAACAGCCCTAATAACGCAGTTTTACTCCTTTTTCTGGTAGAAAGGAGTTTGTGCGTGAATCTAATTGGGTTTATTGCAGTGTGTTTCTCTTTGTTTTAAAGTCTTTGTGTTGAAATCGGTTTGTGTTTGGTATTGTATTGCTCTTTCGAGCAGAGACTGCATTATGTAATGGTATTTTATTATATAATTATATAATTAAGAATCTGGGTTTTATTAGTAGTTCATACTCCGTTATCGTCTTCTCAAATTTTGTTTCTGGGTTTTGCTTCTTTTGATGTCAGAGATATGTTCTCTCAAGTTTTGTTTGTGTTCTGCATTTTCTAAAGTATAGCTTCTTGGAGAATCAATATCTATTTGGTTATTTGTAGGATTGATTATGCATTTGATCATGCAATCTATGCGGCAAAAAGCTGAAGGATAAGTCTATGAGAGACATAACTATACATAGTGAAGCTTTTCGTTGCTTTTGATTTTATTCAGTCGTTGGCGCTCTGTTTTTCTTCTTAGTGGTGCTCACTGATTTTTTCCTGGTATTATGAAACCATTAGATGTTAATTTAATATATTCACAAGTGAAAGATTGAACAAATTTCAAATTTTTGGTACTAAAATTATAATTGTAACCACGTGGTGGTGGTCAGTGGTTTCCAATAGTGGAAGAGTTGCCATGTTGGTTTAAGCCAGTGATCGACTCTTTTCTAGTGCGAAATTATTAGCTCTACATGTGGCCACGCGGATATGAGTCTCTGCTTACGATCCATTTGAATACTCGAGAGATGATCCATCCATGGGTTGCACTTCCCACCCGAAATTAGGTCTGTGTCTTTAATAAATCCGGGTTTAACCCTTTTAAGTTCAAAAAAAAAATTATAATTGTATGTACTCTTCAAAGTTTGGTACTGAAGTTATAATTGGTAGAATAACTGCTGATAATACATTTAAAGCTCTAGTTTCACTTAAATTTTTTTTTTTATAAAAAAAATATGAACATAAAAGTGGAAGATAACACTTCGAACAACCGTTGTTTTGTAATTTTGATCAGTTGTGTCAATTTTGTTTGATTTTGTTGAAGAATATATCAATCTTTTATGTGAATATCCAGAAAGGAAAAACAAATTATATTATTTTCAGAAAAAAAACTATATCCGTAAATCTGGGAAGAAGGTCATTAAAACCCCTAAATATTTTAAACTAAATTTTAACCCGCACGTTTGTGCGGATATTTTTTTATTTTATAAATGTATTTGATATTATAATAATTTTTAAAATATATAATTTTTATTTTAATATTATATATTGTGTAACTCTATAATATTATTATTTATATTTATTATTCGGCGTTATTAATATATAGTGATTTGTTTAGTACATTTTACTTTATTATTAATTTTTATTACTTATTAATATATTTTCGAGTTAGGAAAAATAAAATAACAATATGAAATACTCAAATAAATAACCTCCTTCAAAATATGTGTTTTCTTTAATTTATACATTTTGCTATAATACATTTTAAAATTTATTTATATTATAGAAAAGAAATATGTTTAAGATAATTTATATTTACATGTTGTGTTTTAGAAAATATACTTTAACATATATTATTTTAGTATTTTACAGGATTTTATAAGTAGAAACATTGTTTTGTTTAAATAATATAGCCCTATTATTTTAGTAAATTTTGTACATAGTATCACCTATCATATTATTTTAGAAACTTTTATTGGTATATGATAATTCTGGATATTATAATATTAATTTGTATTTTCATTTTTCATAAAGATTTCAAAATATTAGATTACTTTAATTTTTTCAACATGTATAGTTTGTTTTTTCGTGGTTCATTTCAAAAAGTTATTCTTTATTATCAATGATTTTATCTTTTGTAAAATTTGAAATATTATCATTTTGAGATTGAATATTTATTTTTAAAATTTTATTTATTTTCAAGAAAACTTTGAAAAATACACTACTATTTTTGAGTTTAGAAGATTACATGAATTATGAATTTGTTTTTGTTATTACATTAATACATTATTTTATAAAACAAATATTTGAATTTTTGGTAATAGTTTCTAAATGTTTTCAACATATTCCTTATAATTGAAATAAATAATAATTTATCATTAAAATTGGATTTGTCATTAATATTTTAAATAAATTACTAAAATTTCATAGTTTTCTTACACCATATTTTAAAAATATTATATGAACTAAAGGTTATTATATACTATTATATTTTGTTGATATAAATAAAAGATAATATATAGTTATAGATATAAAATTTTAACATATGTTAATAAATTTATTTTTATATATAAATATTATATAGTTTACAAATTTTAACTCATTTTAATGATAAGTGATAATTTATTTAAATGAAACAATGTAAAGAATTATAGAATTTACCTATTTAATATAATTTTGTCATATTTAATTCATATAACACTTTTATTTTTATATAATTCATAATATAATTATAGAATTTATTAAAAATATATAATTTCTATTTTCTTATTCTATAATAAAATTTTAGTTAACCTTGATTTAAAACAATAATATATTACTAATTACGAAATTAATTAAAATGTTATTTTATAAAAATATTTTAAATTTTAAATAAAATTTTGTTAGCTTCTTTCTCAAAAATTTTTGTTATAACTAAAAATAATAAAATTCAAATTTATAGTTTGTTTATTATTAATGTAAATAATCAAATATATCATATTAACTAATTCTTTAAATGGTCTTACTATGACTTGTTAATGGTGATAAAAATTGGACCTTAAGTTAATAGATTAGATTAGAAACTTACCTAAATATCCTAAATTTACTCATATGTGATATTTTCATAACAGAAACAAATAAACAATATTCATATAAACAATATCATTCCTAAGAAAATATATGAATATTAAGAAAATATACATATAAATATGGGAAATACACTAGGATATCACTAAAAAAGTTTATGCTACAAATATAGATTCTAGGGATCAGAATGACCAAAATGTTTAATTAAAGAGGTAAATATACATTTATACCCCTAGGGTTAACTAATCCAAACCTTAGGTTTAGAGTTAATTGGTGAAATTTAGGATTGAGATTTAAAATTTTATAAAATAAAAAATAAATATTAAAAATTTAAAAATAAAAATTTTAAAAATAGTTTCAAAAAATAAAATAAAAATTCAATTTTTTTTTTAAAAAAAATTATAAAAAAGTACGAATTTAAAAACATATAATCTAAAACTATTAAAAAAATTATTTATTTTATTTATTTATGTTATTTATTATTTTTATATATATCTAGGGTATTAGGGTCTTTTTATCTATTAAACATTTTGGTCATTTTCCTCCTTGTGGTCTATTTTTGTGATCAAAACTTGAAAATTGTCTATTTAGGAGAATTGCCCTATAAATATATTTCCATTATGCTATTATTTTTTTATTGTTAACATATATATATATATATCAGTAATTAATTTTAAAATTAAACTATTAATATGATGTTAAAATTAGTTGAAGAAATATAAGTCTATTAATGGATGCTGAGCTGATTAACATTAATTGAAAAAAGTTTGAAACATATACAAATGCAAAACATATGTCAAGAAGAACATAAATCGATAGCTCCAACAAATGAGATATGGCAAGTATAGTTCTAAATTATGAATCTTGCTTTAAAGCATCGATGCTTTAATATAGGATAACAGTTATTAGCAAATATTAAGGTATATATTTAATATTCATAGATTAAGGATACGTAGAAATAATATAAATGTTAATTAACAGATAAGTTCCAACATTTTCGATAGGTCCAAAAAAAAATCATGCCAAGGTAATTTTCAAATATGACTCTCTTTTAATAGATTAGATTAGCCAAACTAACCACGAAAATTTTTCAGCTCTAAAAACCTTGAAGTTTAAGTTGATTGGGCTAATTTCAACTTTAAAAAATTCAACGTGAACAATGATGTTAACTTATCAAAAAATTCGTTAGCCTCTTTTTCCAAAACTCAATTTTAGATACCCTAAATTTATTACTCCCTCCCTCCGTTCCCAAAAGTAAGATGTTTTAGATTTTTTACTTGTACCACAAAGATAGATTTTTTTATATGTTTAAGGTAATTTTTATATTTTTAAGAAACATTAAATGAAAATATTTGAATTGATTAAATTTTATTGATGAAAAATTATTGGAAAATTTTATTATATAAATTTTGGTTCTTCAAAGTTGCTAATTAACATGACGATGACACATGACAATTAAAAATTTAAGATGATGACATGTGTTAAAATCTATCATAATTAATAATATAAATATAATAAGATAATAACACAAAAAAAATTATTTAATGGTAATTTTCTCTTTTTAAAAATACTAAACAAAGATAATAATAGCAAAAGATTATTTGATGGTTTTTAGTTGACAATAATTTCCTTTTTACAATTCCTAAACAAAATATATGTATAATAATTTACTTAATAATAATTTTCCTTTTGTAAAATCATTTTTAAATACTAAATAAAGATAATAGCAAAAGATTATTTGATAGTTTTTTTAGTTGACGATAATTTCATATTTCTAATTTTGTTTTCCTTTTTACAATTCCTAATAAAATATGTAAGATAATTTACTTAATTCTAATTTTCGTTTTCTAAAAAAAAGTATAATTGTGAAAATTTGTTTGATAGTAGTTATCCATTTATAAAATCCTCTACAAGACAAAATTGTTAAAGAGTGTTTAATTGTAGTTTTATTTTTTTTCTTCAAATCTAAAAAAAAATTAAAATCAGTATTTCAAATATGTTCATATAATAATAGACTCTATTATTTAAATAGTAAATTTTCTGTTTAAGAAATCATAATCCAAAAAGGATTACAATTTTTTTTGTAACTGAAAGGATTACAATTATTCACATCTATATATAAGATTAAATTCTCCTATATTTTGTCACCAAACATACTTGATTTCTTATTATATAAAGTTTGGTTCTTCAAAGTTGCTAATTAACATGACGATGACACATGGCAATTAAAAATTTAAGATGATGACATGTGTTAAAATCTATCATAATTAATAATATAAATATAATAAGATAATAACGCAAAAAAATTGTTTAATGGTAATTTTCCCTTTTTTAAAATACTAAACAAAGATAATAATAGCAAAAAATTATTTGATGGTTTTTAGTTGACAAGAATTTCCTTTTTACAATTCCTAAACAAAATATATGTTTAATAATTTACTTAATAATAATTTTCCTTTTGTAAAATCATTTTTAAATACTAAATAAATATAATAGCAAAAGATTATTTGATAGTTTTTTTAGTTGACGATAATTTCATTTTTCTAATTTTGTTTCCTTTTTACAATTCCTAATAAAATATGTAAGATAATTTACTTAATTCTAATTTTTGTTTTCTAAAAAAAAGTATAATTGTGAAAATTTGTTTGATAGTAATTATCCGTTTATAAAACCCTCTACAAGACAAAATTGTTAAAGAGTGTTTAATTATAGTTTTATTTTTTTTCTTCAAATCTAAAAAAAAATTAAAATCAGTATTTCAAATATGTTCATATAATAATAGACTCTATTATTTAAATAGTAAATTTTCTGTTTAAGAAATCATAATCCAAAAAGGATTACAATTTTTTTTGTAACTGAAAGGATTACAGTTATTCACATCTATATATAAGATTAAATTCTCCTATATTTTGTCACCAAACATAATTGCTTAATATATCATAATTAATAATATAAGTATAATAAGATAATAATGCAAGAATTATTTAATAGTAATTTTCATTTTTTAAAATCCTAAACAAAGTTAATAGCAAAAGATTATTTGATAGTTTTTAGTTGACAATAATTTTTTTTTTCTATTTTTTTCCTTTTGATAATTCTTAAACAAAACAATATGTATAATAATTTACTTAATACTAATTTTCGTTTTCTATAAAATCATAAAGAAAATATAATTGTAAAAATATGTTTGATAGTAATTATCCTTTTATCAAATCTTCTACAAAATAAAATTGTTAAAGACTGTTTAATTGTATTTTTATTTTTTCTTCAAATCTAAACAAAAATGTAAAACAAGTATTTCAAATATTTTCATATAATAATAAACTTTCTTATTTAAATAGTAAATTTTATGTTTAAGAAATCATAATCCAAAAAGATTACAATTTTTTTTTTGTAATTGAAAGGATTACAACTATTCACATCTATATATAAGATTAAACTCTCATGTATTTTGTCATCAAACATAATTGATTAAAATCAGAAACTCTCTAATACCAGAAAAAAATTAGGTGTGTTTTTTTTATATAGCTTTAAATTTTTTTACCTTTATTCTTACTAGAGAGTAAAGACTGTCACAATTATCATAAAATATGATGTTGTTGTACGTAAGTTACTGACACAATTATGTGTTATTTCTTATAGACGATATAAAATTGGTTTTTTTGTCATAGTAAGTCAATGTCCACATCAATTTGTTATGTTACGTCAACAATGATTGATCAAAACAGTATAAACAGTTTATTATAGTTATGCGAGTTAGATAATAATTTTAAAATCAACAACAATTGTTATGATTTTGATTGTCATCAGAGTTTAGTCAAAAGGTTAACTAGACACGTCTTACAATAACACTATGTTTGAAAAAAGTATATTTAATATTTTCTAACTAAAATTGTTACTTAATTTGCTATCATGCATTATCAAGAAAACAATGAATTCATAAGGTTATTTAACACTAAATCATTTAAAAATATTAAAATGTAGGAAATTTGAAAAAAAAAAATAATGAACGTATAGGAAGGAATATCTCATACTCAATAAAGGTAAACTTTTAAAAAATCTTTTATAACATTTTATTCAAATTGATTTTTTATTATATAGAAAAATACAATCAAGGTTGTGTGCATCATTCTCTTCTTGAAAAGCTTGGAGATAAACTATGTGAAGGAATTATTATCGATATCTTCTATTTATAACGTGCAAAATTGCAGTAAGAACTATAAAGGCTCCGATCATAAATTTCAGATAAGAGTGATTGAGAGAATAACAACTGCATATGTGTGAAACAACCATTACCTCAAATACTCTCTGAAAAAAATTCGATTTCAACTACAAAGATTTTGCTCAACTTAAAGATACAAAAAAATATTAATTAGATGATATATATATATTTTTTTTTGTCGACACTATTAATTAGATGATAATATTCATGCATATATATATATATCTTTTTTTTGTTACAGATGTGTAATTGATATATCAATAATATTAAAAAGCTGATGTTCATAGTCAGACTACACCCGTTCTCTGAAGAGTTACTCTAACCTAATTGTTAAGGAGGTATTTTTCTATAAATAACCGTAGCACTTTTTCTCTATTAATAATTAGTCCAATTCCATTAAGCAATTTCAGTTTTTTTTTTACAAAAACTCTATTCTATATAGTGAAATTGAAATACAAGCAACATTATGAGCTGGACAAGTATAACTATTTGAAGATATATATCGCGCTGTGAAATGTGATAATATTTTTATTATCATGAAAGTCTTTTATCAAGAGATATCAAGGTGTAAATTTTTTATCAGCATCTTCTAAACTAAATTCTAATGAAAAAAATTCGGATGTTTATTTTATTAGGTAACTCTAGTTAGTTGAAGAAAATTTAATATACTATTTTTATTATTTCTATTAGTTTCAGCTATGATGATGGTTGCTTAGTTAAAAATTCTTAAATGAATAATGAATTTTATGAAGCTCAATATTAGTTAATATATATATATATATATATATATATTTATGTTAACTTAAATGAGTTAACTATATTTAGTTAACATAAAAAAAATTTAAAAAATTAAGTATTTATTTATATATTTATTAGAATCATAAATTTCATATTCCTAAAACCTACCCCACCCCTCAATTCTAAACCCTTAGTCTAGATTAGTTAACCTTAGGATTATAAGTGCTTTTTTCTTTTTAAAAGTGAGAATAAAAGTGGTATGAAGAATGTAGTATTTTTGGTAATTTCATGTATAATATTGTCACTAACTAGATTGACTTTATTTAGCTTTCAATTTTTTCATTTTAATTTTTACTTTGGTTGAGTTTGGTTTAAATTTTTAGGTATGAGTGTTTTCTCTAGCCTTAAATACAAAATTGATAACAATTTACCTATGCACCATGATTATAAATACAAATACTAATTGGAATTTAAGTATGTAAATGAGTTTGTAATTATAAAATAAATATCTCACAACTTATGCAAACAAAAAAAAATCTCAATCTATAATAAAATGATTTATTATATTTATGTTTTTACTAAAACATCAAACATAACCCGTTGCAACGCACGGGCCTTATCTAGTGTATAATAAAGTAAAATAAAAATTAAATTATAAATACTTATTGAATTCTTAATAAAGGTGAACATTTTAGAAATAAAAATTTTTACTTTCAGGAACATAAGGAGTATAAAACTAGTTCCCAACTTGGCATACTGATAAGCTGGTGCTTATCTTCGTAACAAGAAGGAGAGAGAAGAGATAAGAGAGAGTATTAATTTGTTAATTGATCATTTGATAAGGTTTTCCATAAGGGACACTCCCCCTTTAATAGAGATGAAATACCAAAACGACATAGCATCATCTAATAATACTTATCCTTTATTCAAACCCTCCTTCTCACAAGGAGTCTCTTCTCACTCTCATGCTTTACTCAGCCACTTCTCTTCTCACTCTCATGCTTTACTCAGCCACTTCTCTTCTTCTGCACAAACGCCAATGGAACATCTAGCTTATCAATACCCCCTCGAAGAAGACTCAGCTTGTTCTCAAGCTGGAACTCTGGATACTGCTCTGTTATCGCCTTGATAGGCTCCCATGTACTCTCAAACTCAGGCAGACCTCTCCATTTGATTAACACCTCCGCTTGTTTGCTTACTTCCGATCTCCTTATGCTCAACACTTCTTCAGGTTCCGTGTTCCACTCAAATGAAGAAGACAGGATCAACGGAAGTTCCTGAACTCTGGCCTACGGCTCAACCGCTTGCTTCAGTTGAGAGACATGAAAGACTGAGTGGATTTGACTATGCGCAGGTAGAGCCAACTTGTAAGCTACTTTTCCCACACGCTTCTCGATGAGATATGGCCCAAAGAACCGAGGTGCCAGCTTCTCTGCCTTACGCATCGCCACCGTTGTTTGTCTATAAGGCCGTAACTTCAGATAGACCCAGTCTCCAACTTCAAACTCAACAGCTCTGCGATGCTTGTTCGCCGAAGCCTGCATTCTCGCTTGCGCTGTCACCAAATTGTCTCGCAACTCCTGCAACAATACATCTCGATTCAGAATCAGCTCCTCTACCTCTGCAGTCGCTGACGGTATATCCCCAAACCTCAACAATCTTGGAGGATCTCTCCCATACAAAGCACGGAACGGTGTGGTATTGAACGAAGAATGGTGTGATGTATTGTACCAATACTCTGCCCAAGGAAGCCACTGACTCCAAAACGAAGGCTTACGCCCTGCGAAACACCTCAAATACGCCTCCAAACACCTATTGACCACTTCTGTTTGGCCATCAGATTGCGGATGGTAAGCGGTACTCTTGTGCAATGCAGTTCCCTGACTCTGAAAGAGAGCTGACCAAAATTTGCTCAAGAAGACCTTGTCTCTATCAGATACCATAGTCTCAGGAAACCCATGTAGTTTAATCACCTCTTTCACAAAAACTTCTGCCACAGACTTTCTCGTAAACGGATGCTTCAATGGTATGAAGTGAGCATACTTAGTCAATCTGTCGACCACAACCAATATCACCTCGAACCCCTTTGAACTTGGTAATCCTTCCACAAAATCCAGACTTATATCAGACCAAACCTGCTCCGGTATTGGTAACGGAGAAAGTAACCCCGCCGGCGACAAGGTCGAATACTTGTTCCTCTGACAAACTTCACAAGCCTTTATAAACGCAGTCACATCACTTCTCATCCCTTTCCAATAAACCTCTCTCGCCATTCTCTTAAAAGTTTTAAGAACCCCTTCATGCCCTCCTATCGCACTCGCATGAAATTGGCTCAGCAACGTAGGTATGAAAGGTGAACTGGTGGGAATCACCAAACGCCGATCTTTAAACAGAACACCCTCCTTCACATGATAACCGTCAAACTCTGGTTCACCCTTTCCAA
>NC_027753.1:9376459-9410679 GCF_000695525.1 Brassica oleracea var. oleracea
ATGTCTTGAAGATTTCGTTCATTACAGATTGAAAAGTCGCCGGTGCGTTAGTGAGGCCGAACGGCATCACTAAGAACTCATAATGACCTTCATGCGTCTTGAAAGCTGTCTTACCCACATCACTCTCCTTAACCCTTATCTGGTGGTAACCTGACTTGAGGTCTAACTTGGAGAAGATCGACGCTCCTGCTAATTCGTCCAACAACTCTTCAATGACTGGAATTGGGTAACGATCAGGTATCGTGCTCTTGTTAACAGCCCTGTAATCCACGCAGAATCTCACCCCTCCATCTTTCTTCTTCACTAAGAGTACGGGACTCGAAAAGGGACTGATGCTGGGTTGGATTATCCCAGCTTGCAACATCTCCCGCACTAGCTTCTCAATCTCGTTCTTCTGTAGATGGGAGTATCGATAGGGTCGGATATTGATAGGTGAAGTTCCCTCCTGTAATGTGATCGCATGCTCTCGTGTTCTCTTGGGAGGTAAGCCCTGTGGCATGTTGAAGACTGAGTGGTACTTCTTCAACAGCTTCTTGATAGCGGGAATTTCCACTGGAGTTTTATCTGTTACTTCCTCATTATCAAATAAAGCTTGTAACTCCAGCAGATATAACCTGGCTCTGATACCAATGATAAGCTGGTGCTTATCTTCGTAACAAGAAGGAGAGAGAAGAGATAAGAGAGAGTATTAATTTGTTAATTGATCATTTGATAAGGTTTCCATAAGGGACACTCCAGCAGATATAACCTGGCTCTGATACCAATGATAAGCTGGTGCTTATCTTCGTAACAAGAAGGAGAGAGAAGAGATAAGAGAGAGTATTAATTTGTTAATTGATCATTTGATAAGGTTTCCATAAGGGACACTCCAGCAGATATAACCTGGCTCTGATACCAATGATAAGCTGGTGCTTATCTTCGTAACAAGAAGGAGAGAGAAGAGATAAGAGAGAGTATTAATTTGTTAATTGATCATTTGATAAGGTTTCCATAAGGGACACTCCAGCAGATATAACCTGGCTCTGATACCAATGATAAGCTGGTGCTTATCTTCGTAACAAGAAGGAGAGAGAAGAGATAAGAGAGAGTATTAATTTGTTAATTGATCATTTGATAAGGTTTCCATAAGGGACACTCCAGCAGATATAACCTGGCTCTGATACCAATGATAAGCTGGTGCTTATCTTCGTAACAAGAAGGAGAGAGAAGAGATAAGAGAGAGTATTAATTTGTTAATTGATCATTTGATAAAGTTTTCCATAAGGGACACTCCCTCTTTAATAGAGATGAAATACCAAAACAACATAGCATCATCTAATAATACTTATCCTTTATTCAAACCCTCCTTCTCACAAGGAGTCTCTTCTCACTCTCATGCTTTACTCAGCCACTTCTCTTCTTCTGGCTTCTACTCTTCTTCTGCACAAACCCCAATGGAACAGCTAGCTTATCACATACCCAACGACCAAATATCAATGGCCTCTGTCCACGTATGCAAATTGTGAAAAGAAACTGTGTGGTTTTAGATGGGGTCCATGAGCAGAGACCATAGTTGAAGTCTTATTCGACTTTAAACAATAAACTCAAAAATGGAAATTAATAATTAAAAATGTTAAATTTTGTAAAGATTTTTCTTACAAAGAGATTGAGAGAAATCTTTACTCTGTTAGGGTGGTGTGTAGTATATATACTGAGGCACGAGTGAATGTGAAGAGACCCAACAAAGATTATACAATCGCGAGAGGCTTCTCTGTCTAGTTGTGAAACAGAAGAAAGAATCAATCTTTCGTCAATGGAGCCTGACGTGGTGGAGATCGCTCCTCCTCTGTTCCCTTCTGGTTCGAGAACTCGTAAACCTAGAAAGGTTCCATCTTTTCTCTCCTTTTATCGGTTTAACTGTGCTCAATTCTACTGATTTACCTGGAACAAAATGTGAACTTTTTGTCCTCATTACGGCTTCGTTGATTGCGTGATGATCATCTTGTGTGTTTTAGGGTTTATGTGGGTTTTGGTTACTCACGTTTAGGGTGGTTGATCTTGTTGTAGGCTGGAATTCCTGAAGTGATCGATGTGGAACACTATGAGTTTCGCAATGGTGGTCTTGTTAGTAATAACAACAATGCTAACCTTGTCGATAAGAAGAACAAAGGGAAGTCTATACAAGACGGCTCCTTTTATGATCATTTGGCTGATGAAGAAGTGGTGATGTCTACTACTCACCCTTGGGGGTTTCCGAGTTCTAGCAGCAAGAGATCAAGAAGAAGCAGTTCTAGACCTTTTAATCGTGACGCTTCCGCTAGCTCTTCTCGTCCTAGAGCTGCTGTGGAGGTTGTTGTTTCTTCAGCCCAGGCTAACTTTCTGCGGGACTTTAAAAGATTTGACACTGTTGATAATTTCTCACAACATCACTATGCTTCTCAGGGGAACGCTTCAAAGCAGGTGATGGTTATTAACATTCTATAGGATTAATGTTTTACTAATTGTTACTACTTTTGATATTTAGCTGCCTCTCTCTTTTTATCTTATCAGCACTCAAGGACTTGGGTGAAAAAGGTTCAAGCAGACTGGAAGATTCTTGAGAATGATTTGCCAGGTTAGTGTATATACTTATGCAGATCAATGCTTGCTACATTATTCACTTTTTTTTTTTTGGTTGCAAACAGAGGCAATATCTGTGAGAGCCTGTGAATCAAGAATGGATCTTATGAGAGCTGTAATTGTTGGAGCAGAGGGGACTCCTTACCATGACGGTGTTTTCTTTTTCGACATTCACTTCCCTGACACCTATCCTTCAGTGCCACCAGTAATGTCCTCAAGAACTACTTTCTCAACATGTCTTCTGTTTTTTTTTTCTTTTCTTCTGATGATGACTTTTGATTTTGTTGGTGACAGATGGTTCATTACCATTCTGGTGGGCTTAGAATCAACCCAAATCTATACAACTGTGGTAAAGTATGCTTGAGTCTTCTCGGTACCTGGAATGGTAACGCTAGGGAGCAATGGCTACCACAGGAGTCCACAATGTTACAGCTTCTCGTCTCAATCCAAGCACTCATCTTGAATCAAAAGCCTTACTTTAACGAACCTGCCTACGGGAGGACCAAGGGGACTCCATCAGGCGAGGCTCATTCCAAATTTTACAGTGAGAACGTATACGTTTTGTCGTTGAGGACAATGGTTTACAGCATGAGAAAACCACCCAAGGTAAAATAATCTAGTAAAAAACTGTGTGTTTCTTGGATTTTTATTATTAAACTGTGCTGTGTGATGAAATGTGCAGCACTTTGAAGAGTTTGTTCGTAGCCATTACTTTGAGCGGGCTCACGATATAGTGAAAGCGAGCAATGCTTATATAGATGGAGCTCCTGTTGGTTCTATAGTTAAAGGCGGTGTTCAAGACATTGAAGAAAGTAGCGAGAGTGGGTCCATGAAGTTTAGGACCGAAGTGGCTACCTTTATGAAGACAGTTGTGGAAGAGTTGGTTAAGTTAGGAGTGAAGGAGCTCGACGATAAACTGAAACCACCACCTAACGCAGAGAGCAGTAACAAGTCAAACTGTAAGAGAAGCAGATCATCGAGGTGAGCCAAGTCCAACTATTTTGTTTCATTAATCATCTCCAAGCAGAAGAAGGAACTCATCTTCTTATGATTTATTACTCATCATTTTAAGTTGATGATTTTTTTTTTTCATTTTCTTTTCCAGTCGTATGTGTTATTAGCATTCAATATCTGATTGATTACTTTTAGATTTTAATTTATTTTATTTTTAATTTCTGTCAACAGGTTGAGTCTTTATATTTATTGTTTTGTTGTTGTTGGTTATTTGGTGGTAACATCAAAAAACTTCTCTCGAATATTGGACGCTACCTCTCATCTAACACGGACGGAGTAGAGAAATCGTGACTCTTTTTTTTCTTTATCGTTTTTTTTATATCTTTACTATGTGAACAAGTGGTTTATAATTATTAATTTAGGTTTTCTTTTTGAAAAAAAAAGAACTAGGTTTTAGTTTTACGTTTATGATTTCATTGACAAAGTAGAGAGATTTCAAATCAAAACACAAGAATTGATTATACTTATAGGTACTAATAATTTGGTTGCTGTTTCTACTTTACTGAGTAACCAGATTTAAAAAGTAGGTGAATGGGAGCTTAACGGTTAGGTTATTTAGGTATTATGTTATATATCTGAAACGATATAAAAAAATTGTGTTCAAATTTATAGGTATTTTTCTGAATATTTCATATATTTTAATATATTTTAAAATACATTTGTGTAGATATTTTTAAAAAGATTTTTAGATTTCAGAATTTTGATATAACTCAATCCGAACCCAATACCGAAATAAAATATATGAACATGATATCGAAAATTTGTTTGTTTTGTTATTTGTCAACCTTATGTTATTTGATTTATAAGTATTTACTTATTTATGTATCTCAAAATTATACGAAACAATTAGGAAGATAATAACACTAACGAACTTAAATATGATCCATATATATTTTTAAATGACAAATAGTCTTTTCGGTTTTGAAAACAACAACGGAACTGATTTTTTTTTTCTTTTATTATATATATATATATAAATATATAGTTTTTAAACCAATATCTTCAAAAATTTACGAGAAAAAGACAAAAATACCATTAAATCAAGTTTTTGTTTCCAAACTAGCAATTAAGGTCAAAAGTCACAAAAATAGCATTTAATGTTTTATCAAAAGTCACAAACTTAGGGTTTAGAGTTAAAGGGTGGAGTTTAGGATTTAGGGTTTAGGGTTTAGGGTTTAGAGTTTAGGGTTTAGGGTTTAGAGTTGAGAAATGAGGTTTTGGGGATAAGATTTCAAATTTTGAAAAATAAAAAAATTAAAATTTTCAAAAGATAAAATGCTATTTTGGTCATTTTAGTTTTTGAGTGCTATTTTTGTGATATAAACTTAGAAATGTGCTATTTTGGAGATTTGTCCAAATTTTATCACATATTTTGAATTATTAATGGAAAATTATCTTAAATAGATATTTTCAAGTTTTGGTCACAAAATAGATCACAAGGAAGAAAATGACCAAAATGTTTTATTTAATAGGTAAAATGACACTAATACCCTAGGTATATAAAATTTTTTTTTTTTTATATAGTTTTAGTTTATATGTTTTCAAATTCAAACTTTTTTATAAAATTTTTCTTTTTTGAAATTTCTTTTTTTTCGAATTTTTTTTTAATTTTTTTTTTTCAATTTTTTTTTGTAATTCGAAAATACTTTTTGAAACTATTTTTAAAATTTTTTATTTCAAATTTTAAATATTTATTTTTTATTTTATAAAATTTTAAACCTCAATCCCAAATCTCCATCCCTTAACTTTAAATCCTAAAATTTGGATTAGTTAATCCTAGGGGTATAAATGTATATTTACCTCTTTAATAAAATATTTTGATCTTTAGAATTTAAATTTGTGACAAAAACTTTTTGAGTGCTATCGAAGGTATTTCTCGTGATTTATTACTAACTAGTGTTGACCCAGTGCGTAGCACTGAGATAATATAATCAATTTTTTTTGCTGTAAATAAAACCAAATTATATACACATAACTAAAAGTTACATGTATAAAACTTAGCCAAAGAAAATACAAATAAATATAAAAACAGTAAAACATTTATCTTTACAAAATATAAACACATTTATCTATAAAAACATTAACATATTTATCAATTAACCACAAACATATAAGAAAGTTACATTGTTATAAATTCTTTTTTTACAACATTAAAATCTTGTTAAACTTCATTACAGGGGAACATAACGTGTGGTTGGAAGAGACTTATGATGAAGTCTGAACCAATATGCTAACTTGTCTTTCGTTTGTTATAAATTATTTAGTTTTAGACAAAATGGTAGTTTGAAACTTTCTTAATTTACTTCTGTCATGCTCTTTCTTTCAGTACATTTTTCTTCTTATTAACATGATGTATACAATATATGTCTTTGGCTTCTTACATCAAGTAATTCATTCAACATCTAAATAATCTTACAAATTAGTTAAATCATTAAAAACAGTAAAAGTCGGCATGTAAACATAATTCTTTGAAAACAAATCAGTCCATAACAATGAAAAATAATTTAAGTAATCAAAATTATTTATACTTTAGTTTGAGAATAGGTGATCTTTACTATTTAATGTATACTGCTATATTTTTAAAATCTAAATTACATAAATGACTAAAACATTGAGTAAATACTAACTGAAATGACATTGCGAAAAATATGTTCCTAATTGACACTTGAACTAAGTAAACCTTACCAGAGTTATTGACACTTACATAATCATAGTCATATTCTTTACTGGCACTTACATTATAACTGAAGAAATATGATCATGTGAATTAGCGATGACACTCACATGTGGTTTTGCAGCTCCTTGATGATATAGAGTAACTAATTAATAGCTTAATAGGTAGTCAACCAGAAAGCACAAGTGCGAGATGTTTCTTCTTGTGTAGTTAAGAGCAAAGCAGTCAATGTGGAAAATGGACTTTACATGAGTTCATATTAAGTTATAACGTGGATTTATATCCAAACCAAACATGATTAAAGGTGTAGTTTTCGTGAAGGTGGTGAGTAAGGGAAGGATAATTATCTAGCCGAGTAACATATTTTCCTAATCAAAATGAATTTTATTTTTAGCTATTCTGAACCTGGTTTGAGATCATGTGTATATTGCCATTATCCAAAGAAATATAACCAACCCATGAAAATATGATCAACATAACGTTAAAACTCACCTGAAAACTATAAGTTGAAAATCTAACAACTTTCAAGCTTTTCATCTTCCCTTCTTTCTAGAAAGCTTCAGCTGAAACCGTGGAGTATATGAATAGACCATGGAATCGAGTTGAAGAGAAGTGGAGAGCAGGACCTCTCTTGCGTTACAAACTTACAGACCATGGAGAGCAATGAAAGTTAAAGACTTGACGTGCAGTTTAACCTCTCCCCTATTTGTCAAATTTAAGAGATATAGGAGTATGGGGATGAAGAAATAAGATCGTGGGTCGTGGAATATTTTGAGAAACTGCTGATAGGATGTGTTTTTTTCTAAAAATTATCTTGTTTTAATTGATTATGTTTCTTAAATTTTATAAAATCCAAATGACAAATTTTGATTTGTTATATGACTTGTGATTTAGTATATAAGAGATTTTTATTTGACCTTTGTTTAGAATCAATGTTATTTAGCAAATTGAATCCAATCAAACCGGTCCATTTTTTAAGAGAACAAAGCAAACGAACTCTCCTCTCCCTTCTTCACTGACAAGCCTCAACGGAGCAAAGTGAAAGACGCTAATGGCACTCTGTTCTTCTTCATCGTCTTCGTCTTCTTGTGAGAAGACATGGATTGTTCATGGGATCTTGGCTGGAACGGCAATTGCTGCGGCGATTGGCGCACGTGCGTATCTGGGTCGATCCAGGAAATTCCGGAGCCGGGTCGTGGGAATCATCCCCGCCCGTTACGCTTCCTCTAGATTCGAGGGCAAGCCCCTCGTGCAAATCCTCGGAAAACCCATGATCCAGGTTCCTCCACTATTTCTGTCTATCTAAAGTAACCACCTTTACGAGTTCTGTTACCTTGTCAATCTGTGGATCTTCCCATTTTTTTTCAAAACAGAGAACTTGGGAGAGGTCTAAGTTAGCCTCTACGCTTGATCACGTTGGTAAATGTGGCTCACGTCTCTAAAAAGATGTCTACTTTATGGATCTAACATCTCTTCTATGATCATCAGTCGTGGCCACCGATGATGAAAGGATCGCGGATTGCTGTCGTGGATTCGGTGCTGATGTCATCATGACTTCAGAGTCTTGCAGAAACGGTCTGTTTACACCATTTTGCTTCAGTCCCCTGTTGTTTTCTTTGCTTTTTTAAGCTCTGCATCGTTTGGTGAATCCGTAGGCACTGAGCGTTGCAACGAAGCACTAGAGAAGCTGGAGAAGGAGTATGATGTGGTTGTTAACATTCAAGGCGATGAACCCCTCATTGAGCCTGAGATTATTGACGGTGTTGTCAAAGCACTTCAGGTAGCACCTGACGCAGTGTTTAGCACAGCCGTGACATCGTTGAAACCAGAAGACGGGCTTGACCCTAACCGAGTCAAATGTGTTGTAGACAACCGTGGCTATGCTATCTATTTCTCCAGAGGCTTGATTCCTTACAACAAGTAATTTTTCTTTGGTCTTCTGTGTATTGGTAAAATGAACAAGTAGTCTCTTATGTTTTTGTCTTCTGTGTATTGGAAACCTTTATAGTGTTCCTATGGTTGTGTATTTATTATACGCTATGTAACAAGTAATCACTTACGTTTCTTTTTTTTTTCTTTTTTTTTTTTTGCGATTTAGGAGTGGTGGAGTCAATCTAGATTTCCCGTATATGCTTCATCTTGGTATTCAGGTACTGTGAGAGCAGCCCGTTTCTCATATTCTGTTTTATGATCTAACTCTCCATGTTTTGTTGTGTCAGAGCTTTGATTCCAAGTTTCTGAAAGTATATTCGGAGCTTCAACCAACGCCATTGCAGCTAGAAGAGGATCTAGAGCAGCTCAAAGTCCTTGAGAATGGCTACAAGATGAAGGTAACAGAACCCTTTCCAACTATTATGATAAACTCTTTCACCTAAAACTAAACTAATAAACATAATATATATATATATCATCATCCCAAAGAATAGACTCTTTACTCGGAGATTATAAGAGAGACTTGTAAGTCAAGGAACTAAGGTTGAATTTTTTGTTGTTGTCACAGGTTATAAAGGTGGACCATGAAGCGCATGGAGTTGATACACCCGAAGATGTTGAAAAGATTGAATCTTTAATGCGTGAAAGAAACCTGTCCTAGTCCTCAAAAATACACATCTTGCCCTCACATTTTATGCATGAACTCTTTTCCTTTTAATTTTTATTTTTTATGATATGGTTCTTCCCTGTTTTTTACTCTGTAATTTGAACTGATTCTTGGACCACGAGTTAATTTACACCTATATTTCGTAATCTAATGGTATACTGAAGAAATGTGGAAGCTTGTGTTTGGTACATCGATCCAAGAAAAAATAGTGATTAAGGAGTGAGGGACATGTTGATATTATTATATAATCATTGGCTTATTTCGGAAAACTTGCTAAATGCCTTGAAAAGGCTGTTTCCTTTATGTGAGAGAGATCTGAGATCTGGAGGATTGGTCATTGACCTTAAAGATGCTTTATAAAAAGAGGTCTTTTGTAAACCTGCAAGAGCAAGTCACACTTAAAAAGAGAGAGAGTGATAATGGAGGAAACTAGCATTTTGTACCGTTTGGTAGCAACCGTAAGTGCTTTGTGTTTTTAGGGTTTAGTAGTGTTGGGATGTGCTCAGAGTCAGATGCCTTGATCAAGACGTATGTGCCTTCACCACGGTCTGATGAGTTGATTGGTTCCGTTAATCTCAAAGGTTTGTGACCTGCACAGGATTTGCAAAATATCACTGTATATATATATGTATCTAGATTTAATGTGTTGTTTGTTTGCATCCATTGTGTTATAGTCCCTTCTATCACTGTAGACGACTGGGATTCACTCGTGTTGGAGTCCAAAGTCACGGTGATGATTATGTTCACAGCTACGTGGTGCGGATCATGTGGTCAAATGAGCCTCATATTAGACCAACTGGACTCAGATTATAGAGGGAGCTTCAAGTTCTACACAGTCGATGTTATCAACGATCAATTCATCGCAGATCAATACAGTGTACGGGATCTTCCGACCACCATTATCTTCAAAGATGGAGAAAAATATAGCTTCTTTCATTGGACCTCTTTCAGCGAAGAGATTGAAAGAACTCGTCGAGCAATACCTGTAACTCTCTGGACTTGCCTCGAGTCTCTTTATTTGTGTTTGACTGTCATGTGTCTTTTAAGTTATTACTTTTTTTTTGTAGACTTTTTATTACTTATTTCTCAATTTTTTTTTTATACTAAAATTCTTTTAACATTAGACGTCACAGGAGAGATACAAGATCGAATATAAAAGCCGGTGGAACATGAAAAAATCCCCGAAAGCAAAAGTCCAAAAAAGGGAGACTTACGGGGATGTATTCAATTTAACATTTGATTTGATTTGATTTTTAATGGAGTTTTAGATGATTTCAATAAGTTGCAGAGATTTAAGTGATTTTTGTTAAATTACTCTAAAATATCACCTAAAATTATGAGATTTGAGTTTTAATTTTTTTAACTAAGAAATCCTACTCAAACACCCTAAAATCACCTGAAAACTTTAAAACTCCACAACTTAAAATATTTTCTATAACAGTGGATTTTAGAGTACTTTAAGAAATGTCAAATTCAATAACAGTGGATTTGTCATTTTAATACAAATCACCTGAAACTCTCAGTTTAATACATCCCTCTAATACTTCATTCGTTTCTGAATAAGTGTCACTTTGACACTTTTCATACAAACTAAGTGACACTTTTCATACAAACTAAGAAAGTAACGGAAATATATGTAAGTTGTTATTAATTACATCTTTTTGACCAATAATATTTGAGATAAATAAAATTATTTATAAAACCAATGCAGTTTGCAATTAATTTTCAGCTGAAAGTAAGTATAATTTGCATCAGAATTGTAAAGTGACATTTTTTTGTGTAACAAGAAAAAAAACTAGAATGACACTTGTTATGAAACAGAGGGAGTACTAATCAACAACAATAGATTTAGATTTAAAACACGAGATTGATACTCTAAAAAGAGACAGTGGCACTAGAACTGGGAATGATAAACCAAAAACTACTTGCCACCTTTCCATAGAACCCGGTAACACCGAAGGTGAACTAAAAATCAAAAGCTTGAGCGTTTCCCAACCCTAAAGGGATCAACATCAGCCAAAGTAGAAAACAAACAAACAGCATGAATGATAGCAAAAGGCTAATTCAACACCAACACCAGTAGCTACTACCAACCAAAATTTGCAGGACAAAGACCATCACTGCACCTAAGATACAAGTACGAAGGAACTTGAAACACCACTCAGGAAAACGACAGAGAAGACCACCAGGTCTTACACGCAGACCCTCGCTAGACAGCCAAGTGACCTACAAAACAAAGATGCTCATGTTCTCGCAAGAGAAGAACTGAAGATCAAGTTAACTGCTTCGTCAGAAATCAAACCTAAATCCGCAACAGACTAAAGAAAGATCTTGTACATACCTCCACAGCGAACACCAATCACAAAGGCGAACACAAACAACGAACCTAGACAAGAATCTTGGAAGGAGCAGAAGTACCACAACCACAATCTAGAACCAACTTGCCAAAGCCACTACGCTGAACCAAACTAAAGCAAGAGAAGGGATTCATCCCACCGTCAATCAATTATATCCGAAACTCCGGCTTCAGCAGAGCGAAGAAGAAGACCACATCTAAACCCTTGAACCTCTCCAACAACCATAGCGTTTCAAACTACAATCTCGAACACCGACTAAACAAAAGAGGGCTTTGGATGTGAGACCGGCTCCGATGCTAATGAAGCCATCCGGTCTCCGACAAGATTGACGGCGAAACCCAAGGATTAGAGTTTGACAGCTCTCTACAAATGTTTTTGCTTTAGTCGAAAAAAAATTAAAATCCACTTATTTTTCAAAATCTATATTATGTAAAAGTTGAGCCTATAAGCCATTGAAACTGTAAAATCTATACTATTAAAACATAAGGCTTTTTTTTACGTCCCTTATGTTTTTATATTTACAAATGTGTCATTGGAATATATTTAAACATTAACAAATTAAATTGCTTACAATATCTTGACAAGATCTTTAGAATATTTAAACAAAAATATTCTTTAAATAACTAAATGTCAATATCCCTGTTCTGGAACGCTTTATGATTGTATAAAACACACAAATAGAATATATAAATTTAATATAGTGTAATTTTCATCAAAATTATGAATATAAATGATATTTATAAAATTTTAGATCAAATAAACAAATAAAAATATTATTAAAACTAAAAAAAAAAAATTAAAAAAAAAAAAAAAAATTAGGCGGCCGCCTAGGCGGCTAGGCGGTAATTTAGGCGGCTAGGCGGTCATTTAGGCGGTCTAGGCGGAAAAAATCGGATATCCGATTTTTTCCGCCTAGACCGCCTAAATGACCGCCTAGCCGCCTAAATTACCGCCTAGCCGCCTAGGCGGCCGCCTAGGCGGCTAGGCGGCCGATTTTTAGAACAGGGGTCAATATATTAAAATTTTAAATTTCCTAATATGGTCAGTAAGCTTTTTTTTTTCTTCTATCGGACTTACTTTTTTATTTCCTTTATTTAAATATATATTGTACTCATAATTAACATGGATGGGTGGGTTTTAGATATGATTATAACTTACACATATCAGTTTCTATGATATGAAAATAAATTTGAAACCATAGATGATACTATAGAATATGCTATTAGTTTTTTTACACATTCCAAAATAAGTGTTCAGTTTCTATTCTTAAATCAAAATTGGAAGCAATATGTTTAGAATTTTAATAAAATACAAAATAACATTTCTAATAAATGATTTCTCATCTAACTTAAAAATGGAAGAAAAATTTGAATATATCACCTAAAATAACATACACAATTTTTTAAAATAGAAAAATAAAAAAGTATAGTTTTATTATAGTTTGTCAACCATAAGTTAATTTGGCGTTTTAAAAACAGTTAAACACGGATCAAAATCTTTAAATTTTCAACTGAAACATATAAACAAAATAAGACCTCTAATCAAAACATGGGTCACCAGTCGCCAAGATAAGCCATTTCGAAAAATACTCTATTTAGATATATGGTAGGAGAAACTCATATTAAATTTGAAATCAATAATCCATATCAGAATTGCATTATAATAATGAAAATTTTCTTATAATAAAAATTCATATCATTTTAATATCTTTGAATTAGATTATAATATAAGAAAATTTTAAAACTACCAATTATATTATAATAAATTAAAATTTTAATTTTTTTTTCAAAATGATAATATTTCCAAAAAATGTTTATTTCAAAATAAAATAAAAATAAATATCAAATATGGTAAACTAACAAAAATAAAAATATTTGATATAATTTAACTTGATACATATGGTAATTTTTGAATTTAACATAAATATCACTAATAATTATATTAATTAATTTAAAATGCACTACTTTCAAACAATTATAACTATATAAATTTAACACATGATTTTCAAAATTTATGCTATATGCTATTGAAAGTATCCACAAATAACATATAATATATCTAAGTTGAGGCTTTAAGTTATCGAGAATTTCCGCATATTATTTTAAAACGCCAAGAATAATATTTCAAATCATTTATTATTATAAACATTTTCAATATTTCTAAACAAATGTTTATTTCAAAATAAAAGGTAAATAATATTAAATTTAGTAAAAAAATAAATCAAAATTATTAAATGAAAATCAATTTGATAGGTATATTAAATCTTTGGAAGATTTGTATAAAACGAAAAAAAAAACTTTATGTACACAACTTTCTTTTACTATAGGAACTATATGCTACTAAAAGTATTCACATTTAATTTATAATACCAAAAAATATGCTAAATCAGCATAGTTGTTTACTAATACAATTTATAATATCTGCCTGTTCCAACTCATGGGTATTATTTCATGCTCTGTATTTTGAATACAGTTCTTGGCACCACCACTTAATATATTACATCTCTAATCTCAAGGTAATCAATCCCCCTTAGCTAAGAGATTTCTACGAGGATAATATTGAGGCTTATAATATTAGGGAATATGTCAGGACACTCATTTTGATTACTTAGACCATCTCCAATGGTTCATCCTATTTTTACTCTAAAATAGAATAATTCTATAATAAAGTTGTGATATACTCTAATTGTACTTTATTTTAGAGCGGAAAATAGAGTGATGAATTTTTACTCTATTATAGCATAGAAAGAATATCATTGAATCATTTATATTTTAAACTCTATTTTAGAGTGAAGAATAAAGTGGGATTGGAGATACCCTAGAATTAATTAACACGTAAGATTGCGACTTTTTTTTTGGTAAAAATGTAAAGATATTATTACCAAGTTTTATGTTTTTGACAGAAATACATGGATTAACACGAAGCGGAGAAAAGAAAAAAACTAAACACAGACTCAATGAAGTTATGAAAGGCAAGACAAACACAACTACTAGCACCGCAGTCTCGAGGCTCGACCAATCCGCACCAACAGCTTGCCGCAAAAAGATGAACCAAATTCAACCGAGAGTCGGAACCCGGTAATTTTGGCCTCCCCGATAAATCCGCTCTTAAAGATAATGGCCCACCTGAGAACAGCTCGCCGAGAACTTCGAAGCACCAGCCTACATGAACTAACAGCAACAGCAGCGACCTTACCTACCCTCAACAACAAAACCGAGCATTTATCAGGCCCCGATACGACCTGTACAGGATGCCGATCCAAGCAAAAAGGGCTGCAACCTCCGTACTCCATACACCGAGCCCATCCTGCACACAACTGCCACACTCACTACCACATGAAGCTCAAACAAACCTGTGAGGTGCTGGGATGTGAGTGAAGACCGAACGCTAGACGTAGCGGTCAACGACACGAGAACCACCACAGGCCCGAAGCTGTCGGAACCGATAAGCTAAAATTGGTGATGTTAGAGTCATCACTTGCCAACGCAATGACGAAAATAAGAACAAGGGCACAATCCCAAGTGATACGCTTCCAACTTCGACATAACATAACAACTGCTGACTTTGGAGAGAAACCAACTCAGGATATCAGAGCATGAACTGCGAATTTTAGGTCCACAGTGAGGAGGCATAGCAAGCGGCCACTGAAGCGGCATAGACGACCACTCTTTAACACTCACGCTAGACCTTACGGGAGTCGGACACTGAGCCCGAGCACCAACCACCTGCGTGCTCCAACCCACAACCCACTGCCGTGGTAATAAGATCCACCAGCACACACCGAGCCAAGAGGGAGAGACCTCGAGCTCGACGAACCAACGAGAGCCGAGAATCACCATCCCTAGCCGAATGCCTCCCAAGACCAGTACCGACGACCCGGAGGAGCCACTCCGTCCCTCCCACTCACAGACATAGAGAAGCCAGACGAGATCTAAGATTTGAAAATCGATCTCGAAGCACAACCCAAAAAAGCCGACTGCAACTAACACCACCCGCTCGCCCTCCTCGCCGAAGTCCCAGAGAAACAGAGAGACCACCTGAGACGAAGCACCTCTGCAGCGGAGCACTCCCCGGTGCCAAACCGCAGCCCACGACGCCACACATATCGAAGGGGAGACAGACAGGTGAAGCAGCAGCAAAGCGAGAAAGCCTAACCTAGAAGCAGAGCCCTCCGGACGCCGGTACGCGCTGCCACGCGCCGTCCGGACCGGAGGCAAACAAGCACAAGTCGAAGACTCTCAAGAGATAAGGTGGAGAGAGGAGAGAGAGGAGAGAGAGAGAGAGGAGAGAGAGAGAGAGAGCTCCCGGTTTCACTCTGTCATGTTATCTCTCCCTCAAATTCATAAGGTTGTAAGATTGTGACTTATCCAGGAGAATGTGATAAATGCATTGAAAGAGCTGTGTTGTTCAAACCAGGTTCCATCCTCATCGATCTAAACAGCATGTCCGGCCTGGCTACCTGAAACTTAGCGTTTCTCGGAAGGCCATTAAAATCAAAATCCAATATAACATAAAGCTCATGAAGAGTCAAGTGCTGGTCATAGCCTTGACCAAAATATTGGTCAATTATCTTGAATCATTAATATGACAACTTAAACAATAATTGCTTCAGCTTCTTCCTTGATTTTTGATGACCTTAGAAAATGTATTAATAAGAATAAAATTCTTGCTAGAGTGGTTCAGTTCTGGGAAGCATGTACCATCAAACGGGTAGTTTACTTGTTGTTTGGCATCATCCTTTGAAGTTATTTCTTTTGCTTGGATTCCTCGAAATAAAAATAGGGAAGCTGATGCCTTGACTAAGCAGGGCCTGTGTGATGAATCTATTGTATGTGCTCCCTTGAACACTGAAGTTTAAGTTTAAGGCAAGTTTGTGTTACAAAAAAAAGCTCACATTTAAATTGAAATGAAAGTTAGCTGATTAGAAAAAACGAGACAATGTAAGTAAAAACAAGACCTATACGCTACTCTTAATAATTTATAAGATACGGACAAAATACAGGTAAGAATGATTTAATTAAGGAAAATTAAGGAGTGACATAAATGTGGTGATTTTTTCATGTTGATAACACTGATGATGCGACTTTAAAGAAGCTTCGTGGAAGGTTGATCAAAAAAAAAAAAAGCTTCGTGGAAGAGAATGAAACGTGTACATGTATTTACTAAATAATTAAACCAAAGTAGTGTGCAAGTGAGATGTAATGCAGAGCGCTCAGAGCACCTCCATCAATAGTATGAGATAGAGTAGTATGAGATAGAGGTTCTAAAAGTGATTAGTTGCTAATTAAAGCAAAAGTGACTGATGGGGTTCTAATACCCATCCAATAAAGTTTCAAAAGCTCTCTTTTGAAACTTTACTGGATGGGTATTAGAGCATCCCCATTAGTGAAATTTGGGGGGACTCGATTCCCAAAGCAACATAATTGATTATTATTATTTTTATTTTTTTTCGTTTGATTTAAAAATAAATAAATAAATAAAAATAACCGAGCCAATCGCGGGCGGCCACGTGGCGTGGGGTCCGCGAAACAGTGATGAAACGGGTTCACAAGGAAGCACCTCCGCGAGACAGGTTCATAAAATCAGTAGAGTTCATAAATATTATAATTTTTTTTTTTTTTTGGAAAATGTGAGAGACTGGAGAGTGAACCCCTGATGGGGATGTTCTTAGAACTCCATCGATCACTTTTGGTTTAATTAACCACTAATCACTTTTTGAGAACCATCATCTCATACCATTGATGGAAGTGCTCTTATAAAAGTAGACTAGAGGGCTTTGCTCTCATAAGGACAATTAAAACAGCTACAGAGACAAACATAGAGATATGAAAGTATCGATGGAGAAAATTAAGGTTCTTTCCCGTTTGGAAGTAATGGTAGCGTGCTTGATGTGTTTAGGGTTTAGTGTTGGGATGTGTTCAGAGTCAGATCCCTTGATCAAGACAGTAGTGTCATCATCACTACCGTCTAATAACGGGGACTTGCTCTATTCCGCTAAGCTCCATACGGGTACCTTATAACAAATTTTATATTTTTTGCATTGATTTATATAGCCTATAGTTTTAACTCTCTTTTTTTGTCGTCCGTTGATGTATGTAGTACATAATATCACGGAATCGGAATGAGATCACTAGTGATGAGTTCTGATGAACTCCCAGTGCTGGTTCAGTTCACAGCCGATGAATGCAAACAATGTCGCTGCATGGACTTCAGACTAGAGAACCTGGACGTTAGATACGCGGGTAGGATTAAATTCTACAAAATGGACATTCACAAGGCGCCAGTCATCGCAAAAAAAATCCACGTAACCACGGTTCCGACCAGTATTATCTTCAGAGGCGGAGGCATAATGGGTGAAGTCTTGGGATATAATCCAGCGAAAGTAATGAAACTAGTGGAGCGATATGCACATAAATGAGACTCTTCTCATGTCTTCTTGAGACAACCATGTTGTATAATGTTGTTTACCTTCTTTAATGTATAATTTCGCAGAAGAAAACAAGAATAAAACGAGATCAAAACTACAAGATTAACAACTTTTAGAATAACTATTGCAAATTTCTTTTTCTCTCTCTCCTCTTGAATTTTCCCCTCCTCTCCTCTAGGTCTTCGTTTCAGATCTTGCTCCTCCGGCGGTCGCCGCCGCGTCCTTCTCGCGGCTGCCGGAGCTCCATCCTTTTGTTTTTCTTCTTCACGTTGTCTGTGTTGTTTTCTCCCTCTGTTGTGTCCTTCTGTTTTCTCTTTCTTCGGCGGGTTTAGTGCAGCGCGTCTCAGATCCGGTTCAGATCCGGTCTCTCTATTGCTCGTCTAGTCGGTTTCTAGGTGGTAGTGCTGCTTGAGGACGGCGGTTGTGCTATCTAGTCTTCGGCGGCGGCTTAATCTAGGGTTTCCGTCCGGTACTTTTTTCCAGAGTTCGGCCGTTCTTCTGTGCGAGTGGTGCGGCGTTAGCGTCGAGAAGCGTTGCTGCGCTGCATGTTCCGTGTACCGGCGTCTCGGTGAGTCGGTGGTGTACGTGGCTGTGGTTTCGTCTAGGTCTGAGATCTCGCGAGTCTCAGATCTATCTCCTGAAGCTCCTCTGGTGGTCTCTGGTGGAGGCGCGTGGGTTTGTCGGTGGTCGTGCTGCGTCTCGATTTCCCGATTTTACTTGTGGCGGCGCGTGGTGTTGGTGGAGGCGCGTGGTGGCGGCGCGTGGTAGGTCCGGCGGCGCGTGGTGGTGGCGCGTGTTGCCGGAGTTGTGAAAATTTTGGCTCCGTTCGCGAGCTATTCCGGTTTCCGGTGGTGTTTCCTTCCCACTTCCTTGGAGTTCTCGGCGGTGTGGCCTTGCGCCCCACTCTCTCTTCCCTTTTATTGAACGGCTTGACTTGTTGACCTCGGTGGCGGTTGCTGTGCTTTAGTTTCCATGCGGCACTGGACATTCGGTCTGCTAATTCTCTTGTTGGTGTGTTCCCGGAGGGGGGGATTTCTATGCGGTCTGCTCCTTCTATATGTGGGTTCGGTTAAATGGGTGTAGACGGTCACGACGGATCGGGTTTGGAGACGGCATTCTTCAGATCTACCTTTCGAACGACGGCATCGTCGCGTGGGAACTCTCTCTCGTGCCGTCGGGGGTGCGCCTGTCTGGTGTTTTTGGTAGGTTCGTGCGTTGATTCTTCGCGCTGGTTTGTGTTGCGTCGGGTTGCGGAAGCTGCAGGAGCCGTAGCTTCTAGGTTTGAGGGCGCCTATCTCTCGGTAGCTCGTGGCGACAGTCTCTTCTTCTTCGACCTTCCGGTCTGCTTTTGGTCCTCACCCGTTTCCGCTGTTTAGCTGGTAGTTAGACTAGCTTTCCCGCTTCGGTTTCTTGTCTTTGTTGTTTTTCGTTGTATTGTTTAGTTTAGTTTATGCATTCCGCTACTCGTTGTCTTTGTAATTTCTGTCAAAAATTGAAAATTTGGTATAATATTTAACATTTTAACAAAAAAAAGAGAAAACTATTGCAAATTTTGTTAAAGTCTAGAGTTTTTTTTTTTTCCGTTGGTCTGTTAAACTACATTATAAAATATTTTCCTTAACATACTTTATCATACAATCATTTGTAAGCTCTAATGCTTACTTTATGTTTTCTTTTAAAATGGAGTAACTTCGTAATTATAAAGATAAAATTTAGAGTAAAGAATTCAGTTATGAGAAAAATTAATGGATTACACTATTTTGGAGTAATCCTGTTTTTTTATCAAGCTTGAAAGTTTTTTTGACATATATATGAAGCTTCTGAGTTCAGCAAGTTTCAGTAGAATGCGTAATTAAAGATAAGACAGCGTTTCTTGTGAGTATGTGGCAAAATACGACCTTTTTATAAATGAAAAATATAAAATAATTGTTATATACTTCTTCATTTTTAAATATTCTACGTTTTAGAATTTTTTGTTTCAAATTAAATGATAAATTTTCAATGTAAAATTTATTGAATTTTTATATTAAAAATTATTTGTACTAAAAGAGAAATACAAAATGAAAATATTCCTTAGTTTTTCTACTTATTTACATCAATCAGATTTTAGATTTTTTAGCCAAAACTGCTAGATCCTTCCATATAGAATTATTTTTTATTGGTTGTTTTATTCCGATCTAGTTACCTAGACTACCTCAAATTTGAGTAATAGAACGACCGTTTGACGGTAAAAAAAACTAAAATAATGAATCTAATAAAATCGCCAACCTTAACTACTTATGTTAGGTGAAAAATTTTAATGAATCTAATAAAATCGTAGTTAAGCTCTACGTGATCAAGCGCTAAATAAATATGACATGGTCAAAGTGTAGGCAATTTTTACGTGATCAAGCTCTAAATTGACATTCTACTTATAACATAGCTTTATTAAACGAATCTAATAAAATCGCGAACAATAACAATTTGTGTTACGTGATTATAAGAGAGACTGAGGTTGTCACAAAAATTTACGAAATCATAAAACTCCAACATTCTTCAATTCATTTTATTCCTAACGCATAACAAAGCAAATATGTACAAACAAAACAACGAACGAATGAAAGGTTGAATAAATGGAATTCTTTATATTAATCAAAATTTCTCTACATAATATCATATAAGTTTAGTTCATTTATATACACACAAGATCAATATATGAAAAAATTGAACAAAATATATAAATAGAATCTATTTAACCAAGTTTAAATCCATACATTCAGTTTCACAATAATAATCTTTTAATAACAATAAAATCCAGAAAGTTAAACACACGATTTCAACTAATTAGGAGACAAAACCTTAGAGTCCTAAATTAATTAATTTGTTTCCGCATTCGTATCTATCCCTTAACTTGCAGAACAGTTTTTAAATAGTATTGAAATGTGATTTTTTAAAATTTTCTTTAAAAAATCTACACCCTCCCTAATTTGGCAACAATGGAAATAAGTACTCAATATATTTTTCTTTGTACATGGTGTTTTATGGAAACTATGGAAATAAGTACATAGTGTTAGTTGTTAATAATGTTTAAATATTTACATTATTTTCTTACAAAATTTAATTGGCCGTTTTTATATGTTAATTTTTTATAGAAGTTTAATAATCATTGTATTTTCTTCAAAATTTTATAACTAATTTATCATTTTTTTTCTATGGCATATTAAATCATAGTTCTCTATTTCTTCATATTTTAAATTCATAAACATTGATTTTTATATATTTTAGACAAATGTCTAATTAATTATATATGTTGGATTTGTTTATATGATCGAACATCGGTCATAATTATGACTTAGCCAATGTAATACAACCCAATATTACAAATACATCATTTAGTACAAAAAAAATTAAAAACAGAAAATAAATACCCGCACGGTTGTGCGGATCAAGTTCTAGTTACAATTAAGCAACAAGAACACATAATATGAAATAAGAACTTTATAGTTTATAGCGTGTAACTTCAATATTATTATATAATGTATAACACCTATTATAGTAATTGGAGATCCCTTATATTGAAGTATATATAGTCATTATGTATTTATTATACAGACCATAATGAATGTTGAAACAATAATTTGATCTTAAGTAAATCTATGTTAGCTTTATCAAGCGTTTATATTGTAAAATAATATTTTTATTTAAAATAAAATGTTTTTTATTTATTTTAAACTATGATCTAGCATTGTAATATAGGCTATAACTAAACCTAACATTGTTGTATTAATTTAAGACTAAAAACAAAACCTCTAAAATATAATATACCAATGTTTAAAAAACAAAACCTCTAAAATATAATATACCAATGTTTAAAACTGGATTACTTGCTGGGTTATCATGTCACTAGATCAACTCTGGTTAAATTTTAATTTTTCATTTTTTCATGAAGAACAAACCATTTGATTATTTTTAATATTAAATTAGAAATTTTGGCAAAATGTTAAGATAATAAGATAATAAATAATTATTAGTCATATTTAAAATAAATTGTTATTTATATAATGTCCATTTAATAATATTGATACAAAATTGATGAACAAGTTAATTATCCTTTCTAAACTTATTTTTGATAAATTTAAAGCCCTGCACAAGTACAAAAATAATCAATAAAAATGTTTTATAAAATACATTCCTTCACTTTGCAAAACATTATAATTTTAAAGTTTTAATGACTAAATAATCAACCGAAAATATATCCGCTTTTTGAAAAAAGGGGTCAAAATCTAGTTTGTTTTATTATTGATCAAATTATGGTTGAATAAATAACTAATGATATCTTTATTAAATACGTAAAAATAAATGTTTTCTAATATTTTTTTTTAACACTGATTAGATTAACTTTCAAAGAAACCATAAGGTTCTAACAACAAAAACCGACCATAAAGGCCAATTTGGGAGATCACCCAAAGAAAAATAAAAATTGAAACAACTAAAAGACACTGAGCTCAACATAGGATAGATGTCAATAGACATTCCCGAGACTGAAAAAAGTTCAGAGATAGGTGACTTGTTCCTGCAGTTCACGTCCGAGCTTCACGCTCAATACTATGTTGCAGCCATGAGGGTCCGCCTGCTGCTATATAGGAGTGATAGCGATGATCGTTAGTAACACTCTTCGCTACCTCTTGAGCCACAATATTCCTCTCCTGCACACAATGATGGAAACTCCAATCTTGTAAGTGACGGAGTCGGGAAGAAGTCTCATACATGATATGCTGATGCTGATAGAATCCAGATGGATTTAGGAATGTTTCCTTTGCTAAAGCACAATTCGATTCAAACAGAATCCTCTGCTAGCGGGTATTGATCATATCACTTACAGCCCAGTGAATGGCCATAAGCTCAGCTTCTCTTTTTGTCTCTACGTTAGAGAAGGACCTTCGACTATGAAGAGTTGGTTTTCCTTTGTTGTCACGTAGAATCCAAGCAACTCCACAATTAGTTTGGGCATTTAGCCAAGAAACGCCAATATTGCATTTTAAGTATCCATAAGGAGGTTTCGACCATGCCATGATACTTGTTGTCCCGTTTCCTGAGTGTTGTACCTACTCAGTCTGAGCCGTATTAAGTTCAAACCAAACCGCCGCTTCTGCTCTAGCTTTGCTCAGGACTGAAACAGAGGAGTAGTGTATTTTCTCAAAGGCCAGACTATTTCTCGCCTTCCATAGATGCCAGAGTATCCAAGGGAAAGAAATCGTATTGCTATCTTTTGGAGACTTCCTGCTCATTTCCAGGAGATGATACATATTGAGGAAAACAGAGTTCTGAGAGAAACCTGCCACCGGGAGTTTGATCGAGGACCTTTCCCAAGTGTCCTTCGCCATAGGGCAAGAAAAAAGTAGATGGCAGATCGATTCAATACCACCATTACATACTTTGCAAGCAGAGTCTACTTGAATACCTCTACTACGAAGTCGTTCCATGACCACTAGAGCCCCAGAGAGAGCTTTCCAAAGGAAATGCTTGATTTTTGGAGGAGCACGGATCTTCCACAGAGATTTCCAAAGGTATTTCTCCAGAGGAGGAAGAGAAGTTGAAGTGCTACCATCTTCCTCAGGAAAAGAGTCGACAAATCTGTAGCCACTCCGTGATGTGTAGATTCCATCTTTTGTGAAACCCCACTTATACCCATCTTCCTGCATCCTGTTCGGCTTCAGGCGAAGGATGATCTCAGTATCATGATCTGTAAACGTTCTTCTCACAAGAGCTGCATCCCAGGCAGATGAGTTAGGGAGCAGCAGGTCTGAGATTGTCAGCGTCAGATCAATGACACTGTCCTGTCTGTAGTTAGGAGTCCTTGGTATCGGGTCAATAATCCAATTCACGTGCCACACATTAGAACTCCTTCCATTACCAATTTCTCTAATCAAACCTTTGCTCAGCAGCTCTCTACCATGTAAAATGCTTCCCCATGCGTATGACGGCCTCGAGCCTAAACTGCTTTGCAAGAAATCATTGTTTGCAAAGTATCTACTTTTGAGGACTCGAGCCACCAGAGAGTTGGGGTTATTCATGATCCTCCATGCTTGCTTTGCCAAAAGAGATTGATTGAATTTGGTGATGTCATGAAAACCCAAGCCACCTTCTCTCTTTTGCCTACACAGTTTCTTTCACGCCACCCAAGAAATTTTCCTTTTACCATTACCTCCACCCCACCAGAATTATGTCATGGCGCTAGTAATTCTTGTACACACATCTTTAGGGAGTTTAAAGATGGACATTGCGTATACAGGAAGCGACATGGCTATGGATTTGAGTAGCACCTCTCTCCCGCCGAGAGATAGTGATTTTGCAAACCATCCATGAAGCCGAGCTTGCAGTTTCTCTCTTATAAAGCTCAGAAGGTCTCTTTTAGACCCTTTGAAACACTCTGGAAGGCCCAAGTAAGTCCCTTCTCCACCTTCTGTTGTGATGCTCAATATATGCTTGACTCGCTCTTTCACCGTGTTGGGAACCTGAGCTCCAAAGATGATAGAAGATTTTTGGAAATTGATCCTCTGACCCGACGCTTCTCCATAAGCCTTGAGACATCCAACAACTTCTTTGCTTTCCAGTTCGTCCGCTTTACACATAAGTAAACTATCGTCTGCAAAGAGCAGATGATGAACCCTTGGTCCAGAGGAAGACAATCCAATGCCAGTGAGGCGACCACTTGCTTCAGAATGATTGAGTCTGCTCACTAAAGCTTCAGCACAAAGTATACAGAGAAAGGGAGACAGAGGATCACCTTGTCTTATCCCACGCTCCGGTTTAATAAAACCATGGGCTTTACCGTTGAGAAAAATGGAGTAGGAGACAGTTGTGATACACGCCATAACCCATCGAATCCAACTCCGAGCAAACCCCATCTTCTCTAACAACTCTTCTAAGAAACACCACTCTACTCTATCATAGGCCTTGGACATGTCAGTCTTGATGGCCATGAAATCTTTGGAGATCGCCGCGTTAGTCCTCAGTCCATGTACTAACTCATGAGCAATCACAATGTTATCCGAGATGAGGCGACCTTGAACGAAGGCTCCTTGAGTGTCAGAGATAATGTCAGGGAGAATGCATTTCAAACGATCACAGAGTATCTTCGAAATGATCTTGTACTGCACAGAGCACAAACTGATTGGTCTCATATCACCCATCCGTGTTGGATTTGTGATCTTAGGGAGTAGGCTCAACTGCGTGTGGTTCCAGCCTGGAGGGATGATCGAGCTCTGAAAAAAACCTTGAATCTCTTCGACCAGCTGAGTACCGACTACGTGCCAGTACCGTTGATAGAAAATACCAGAGAAACCGTCTTCGCCTGGAGCACTATTACCACGAATTGAGAAAGCGGCTCTGCGTATCTCCTCAGTTGTTATCTCCTTACACAAAGCTTCATTCATCTCTGGAGTGATACGGTCAGAGAAACCTTTGAATAAACTCTCAAGGTCATGAGGGTTTGAGCTCATGAACAAGTCACGATAAAACTCAGTCGCAACATGTCCTTTGGCACCTTCCGAATAGTGCTCAGTACCGTTATCGTCCATCAACATCAATACCCTGTTCTTGGCTTTCCTTCCTTTCACACAGTTGTGGAAATAAGCTGTGTTACGATCACCTTCATGTAGCCACTGCTCCCTACTTTTTTGGCGCCAAAAAAGTTCCTCTTCTCTGCAAGCTTTACTAAGCTCAAGTTTTATCTTCTTCAGGAGAGCATCATCTGGGTATCGTTTGCTGATCTCTTTCTCCAAATCCACTTGCAGCTTTTGTATATTGATTCTAGCATTACTGGTTGTGCATTTCTTCCATTTAGATAGCTCTCTCCTACAGTTCTCGATCCTCTCCATGATGCTTACACGTCTTCCCGACATCTCTTTACACCAACCTTTCCTCACTGCTCCCTCAACTCCTTTTTTTGCCCACCATACAGTTATCAAAATAGAATCTCCCTCGGTATGCAACTTCACTTTCCAAAGCAAAACCCACCCTCAAGGGCCTATGGTCAGAGCCGTACATAGCCATATACTCAACATGAGATCTTGGGAACAAACGGTACCATTCATCATTACCAAAACAACGATCAAGCCTACATTGCACCCACTCATTGTCTCTCTTTCCTACCCAAGAAAGTGGATTCCCAGAACTCCTCATATCTCTGATCTTGCAGTTATCAACAAGGTTACGAAAGTCCCAAAATGTTGAGTCACTTCGCACCGCTCCTCCTAGTTTCTCCTCATTACTAAGGAGCTCATTGAAATCACCCACCAGCATCCATGGGTCGTCTCTTCGCATTCCTATATCACTTAAGCGTTCCCAAACAGCCTGTCTTTTTTCCTTGACTGGGTCTCCATAGACGCACGTCAGGTAAAAGACCAAGGCCCCATTTGGACTTGAAGATCGATGATCCTCTTGTCCTCTTGTAACACTGTAACCTTATAACATTGCTTCCACATCACCACCAAGCCACCACTCAAACCCACAGGCTCAACAGTGATCAAATGATCATATCCCAATTCTCGTTGCATATCAATCATAAACTTGTTCTTCTGTTTTGTTTCCACCAAAAAGACAAAGTCCGGAAAATGCACCCGGCGCATCTCCCGTAACCTCTGAATTGTCTCAGTGCTACCAGCACCTTGACAATTCCAACTCAGTATGCTCATTGTGGAGACAGCGGCTTCAATACGGAAGCCACCGAAGGTTCTGTGATTTTCAAGGTTTTGAGGTCCGACGAAGATGGAGGTGGAAAAGACTTCCTTTTCATACTCAGTTGTGGAGTTGGAACATGCGCAGTTGACGCAAGAGGTGCACCATGTTGCCTCAGACCATTTCTTCTCTTCCATACTGGGGGTCTTTTCCTCTGGCTCTTCTTTCCATTTGTGATAGCTGATACTCGCCCTCCAGACGAAGGGCCTACCTGAAAATCCGTACTAGCCAAAACAGGGGCAGAGAAGACACCACCATTTGTTGCTGATGATTCTGCTTCTTCCTCCAGCTGATCACTTTTACTTCTGCAGTCAGATGAGATACCCTTTCTGGCTTGCTTACAACTATGGGAACGTTCAGTGAAACTCGGGTAGTCAAACACATGGCCTTTGCCTTTATTGAGCTCATTTGTGATCTTTGTTATGCGCAAAGTAGAATCCGCAGCGTTGGCTTCTATACCCTGCCTGACTCTCTCAATCCGAGCTCTCCTCTCTGTATCATCAGCGTGAGATATGTAGAGCATAGCCATTTTTTGTTCCTCCTTTGACAATTCAGGAAAGAGAGGGGGGAAGCCCGGAGGACCCTCTAGGAGTTTGCACGAGGGATTAGCCTTTGGTGGAGCAGAGCCAGCATTTTGATGCGTTTTCTCCCCGGAGTGAGATTCTGAAGCTTGTTGTTTCTCTTTTAATGAACCTCTCCTGAGTAAGGGACATCTTATCTTCTCATGTGTGAGCCTAAGGCAATGGAAGCACCTCTTATGAATCTTTTCATACTCAAATTCAATGGTAACAGCACCACCAGATGGGACATTGAGTTGACGAGTTGCTTTCGTCGGCTGTTGGAGTTTTTCATATATATAAAACACAAAGTTCACAAGCCCAAAATATTATACATAGGGTCCATGGACGCAGTCGAAAGTAAAACATACATTCATATATCTTGAAAACGAGTCTTTAACAAAAGATGTCCAATCTACACCAGCTCCTACAGTTCCGTGAGGGCCATGGTCCTTTCTACTGGTCACCTGCAAAATGATGTGAGGAGTTAGTGAACTAGTTTCACTCAGTGAGCCAGGGTTCCCTATCTAGCATATACAACTACCCGTCATTCTAAACCCCACCCCAAACATAAGCAAGACGGGTAGTTCAACAATCAATATTCAAGATCATAAAGCATGACCGATTTAAGCAATAAACCATTAAACCAAAATAAATCAAACACTCTTTATGAGTGTCATATCAATTGTTGGGGTCAAAATCGGTCACGACGGAATCAATGTCTGAAAGTCCGTGTTGAGGTCGAAAACGGTTGTAACGAAGTTAACGTCAAAATCCCCGAAGAAGAAAACGTAGAAAACTTCTTCGACAAATACTTTTTCGAAATAGATTCTTCTTTACGAAAAGCTTTGCGAAAGAAACGCGAGTCATCGGACAAGAGCTTGAAGAGGGTCGCTACGCAGCAACCGAACGCATGTTCCGCTCGGTCGCTATGTAGCGACCGATCTCGAGCAGGATGCTATCTCTCGAAGACCGTAGCGAACCCATTTCATGTTTCCCGCTATTCTAATTCATCGATGAAACTTTACGGTAAAACCGCGGAAAGTTCGTTCTTTATCGAAAAGAAACCGTAATAAACGCTTCGAGTCGGAAGACGGCCAGAAGGCCCAAAGAGACCTAAGACGTGACTCGAAACCCACTTACGATTTCTTAACCAAAAGCCCATTAACCGTAGGACGGTTTATGCTTGGTTCGCAAGGAAAGATAAATGTCAAGTTTCCGCGGATAAATACGAAATTTTGAAGATAATTACGAAGATCGGAAAAAATGGAATATCTCCATATTTATGCTATGGCGGCTTAATGGCAGAAGAGTAAAAGCGTAAACCGACCTTGGAGCCTGTATATAAGGAGTCCTAGGCGAGAAGCATGGAGGGAGACTTTTTCACAGCAAACTTAGCACTTAGAGCGATTTTAGGCAATTTTCCGTTTTTGTTATTCGAGCTGCGACTCAATTAGGTTTTTGCCGTCTTAGGGTTTTAGAACTAGGAATCTCGCCGACAGCTCTCGTAGCCCAGGCACTTACCTTGTTGTAAATGCTCAAACGCAGATTCGGAATAAGAACTATCTTGCTCTCTTTTTCGATTTCTTATTTTATTACTGTTCTCGTTTCGTGTTCTGATTGCTTGGCGTGTGGTATTAGCAGATATCCGGGACCTCTGGGAAATTAGGGTTCTCCTACTTTCCTAATTTAAACGGAAATCGACAGTGCGAATTTCGGTTCCCACACCGGCTTGTCCACATCAAAAGTAATCAGAGCTCTAATATAATCCTTAGTTTGCGAAACTTTAGGATCATAAGCTATTTACTCCACCTTACCAACTTCAGAGGCTAAAGTGAACATTGTATCCACTGTGAAATACACCAGAGGGATGTGTCGGATCCTGATCCAGAGCTCCATAGTTTGCAAGAACTTCTCCGGAGGAGACGACGTCCAACGTTCCAACGTCATTGCCCAGTGGTTATACGACCACGGTCTGTCTTTGAGGACCCTCACCAGATCTTTCTCTCTCTGGAACACAAACTGGAATCTGTCTCTTGATAAGGCAATACCACGAACACGGTCATAAACTCTCCAAGCAATCGGCATGTAGTCAATAATTCTTGCCATAGACTGATAATCTGGGTTCAGCAAACGACCCAAAATACTGAGTTCATTCTCTGCAACCACCTTAAATCTTGGTTCGTCTGGCAACGTGAGAGGTGCCTCTCCTCTTCAATCGACATAGATCTTATTGCTTTGTGAAGCGATTCAGCCATCACTCCGGTGAAAAACAAAGTTCCGAAGGACGAGTTGCGGCGGGGAAGAGCGTTAGCAGGTAGGAGATCTAGCATAATTTACGAACAATTGCCATTAATATCAAAAAAATCGGAAACAATCTTGAGCGAAATCATCGATTAAAGGCAATTAGCGGATTACAGAGCTCCGAAATTGGAAAGGTTGGATAAAAGAAGGAAAGTGTAGAGAAAAAATTGGGGAAGTTGATATTTGAAAAACAAATAAAGAAAATGATAATTAACCAAACACCGTAACCAAAGGGCCGGTAATTATTTTCTCACACAACGTGTGGAGGAGAGAATACCAGAAAATGAAATAACCGATTAGGTAATCAAACCGGAAATCGCCTAAAGTTAGTTGAATAGAGTTAGCAAAAGCTGAAAATATTTAGTGAATGTTTTCTACTATATGTAAGTTACTTTGAAACGTCATCTAGTAAAATTGGAAAGCTGATAAAAGACTGTTAATGGTTAATTCAGCATTTAACCATCAACAAAAAGTCACATGTTGACCTTAGAATATTTATTTCTGTGAATTAGTATTTAAAGGGCGGAGAGTAATCAGAGTACAGCTAACACAGATCCGAAAGATCTTTGAGAGAACTGATCATTTGTTAGAATGTAAAACCATTGACCTTAAGGACTCTTATAAAACGAGGCAATATACAAATAAGACCTATACCTCTTTCATAATAATATAATGACAAAATACACAGCTACGAATGAGTGAGACAATTTGGCGATTTATAATATATGTTGATGATACATGATCTAACTTTACAGAAGAAGCTTCGAGGAAGTGAATGAAACATTGAAACCTGTACATTCATTTACCAAGTAATTAAACTAAGATAAAATGCACATCGTGGGCGCTTATAAAACTAGACTAGAGGGCTTTTGCTCTCGGGACTTTCAAAACAGATCGAGAGATCCGAAAGTATCGATGGAACAAATTTGGGGGTTTTCCCGTCTGGCAGTGATGGTAACGTGCTTGGTGTGTTTACTTTAGGAATGTACTAAAATCATTTGTACTTACTTTTGTTAATTCGTAGTGTCGAGATTGACAATTGTATAATATTAGGAGGTTATAATGTTTTGGTAGAAACCGCTTATAATCTATGAATTGAAAATTCATTACTAATATTATATGATCCTACATGGTCACACGCGTAAGCAAACTGGATAATAACTATAAATATATTTGGGTTTTACATGTTATATTATATAATGTATATATAATATAAATATATGATATACGTGCACGCTAATGAACGTGTGTGCACTCCTCTTAATAATAAGGATATGTGCTTAGCCCACATTAACCTAATTATGTTTATAATGATGATTATATATAAAAAAAAAGGAGGATGTGACTATTGTTTTGAGAAGTCATCTCACGTGAAACCCTTATAGCAATAGAGACAAAAGGTTTGTCAAAGCTTGAGATTTGATCTCGACGGCACTAGCATCCCGCATCGATCCAGTTTGTGTGCGTGTGGATACCGGTAGAGGCACGACGTTTAGAGTGCAATAAATTTCGATTTGGTTTATTCATCTTTCCGCTGCGAATAACCAGGTAAAATCAGAACCCTAAGATCTAGATTGATTTCAGTATTTGCATGAGATCTAGGCAAACTAAATTCATATGTTGATTTATAAATCGTTATAAACCGGTATGAATTCCTACAGTGGTATCAGAGCCAGGTTGTTTAATATTGAAATCAGATCTTGTAAATTTATAAATTGATATAGATTAATAACTAGAGAAATTTGATTATTTGTAATCGATGTATTTGACACGTTAAAAGAAGAACCCTAATTTGATTATGGTATCACGATTTCTAAACCATATATTTGTCTTTATTGGATAAAGATGTGTATTAATTATGTGATAATTAATATTTATTGTTTAGGAAATATCAATATCACATATAATTAATGCATATACGAGAACCATGAATGATATGATCTGATCATTCGGTGATTACACAAATAATATGTAGTTTGTGTAATATGCGTTTTTTTTTTGCCTCACGGGTATATTAAAACAATCATAATGTGCTCATACATATATTCAAATGTAAATGTTAAACACGTGTTATTGTAATGCATGAATGTGATTCTATAACTAACATAATTCACATTAGCAAATTATGATCCCGGTTGATTCAATCTTGGTTCAACCGGTCAGTACAATTGATTTGTTCGTTTGATTAGATTTTAATTAGATTAAATTCTAAAATCAAATATATAAATAATTAATTGTTTTAATTAGATTAAAATTAATTTAATGATTTAGAATCCAATTAGAATACATATAAGATATGTATTAGTTATATTTATATTTTATATTGGATATACATTTTAAATATAAAAGTAAATTGGATTAAAATTTATTCCTCAATTAATTTCAAGTACTTTTGATATCTACCCAATCTTACCAACCATCAAGGCTCGTTTCGTTGTAAGATGGGATTGCCAAAGCAAGGTGTCTGCAATTACATGAGTGAAGTGGATGGTAACGGTTACCATGTGAAACAAAATTGGTTTACTTGACTAGGCTATCAAAACAGTTTTGGACTTAGAGACATAGGTTGGATGAGACATAAGATGTCGTCTGACAACTAAGAATTATATTGGATATAATTAGCAAAGTGTTGCTTAACTAAATAGCTAGACATTCGGGCGATGAGCCAAAGCTCACTCGAATTTTAGCGAAATATGGATCTTGGATTATTATATTCATTTGAGGAAAATGTTTTGAATATAATATGAGTTCTCTTAATTGTTGAAATTCCTCTAATTCATGAACATCATATTAATATTTTCTATTCTTCTATTCCTGAAAAGTTAACTCCTCACAATCCACTTTCATTGCGATATGCCCTTGAGAAGGACATATTGAATGGATAAAATTTCGTCCAATGGTATCGAAACCCGAGAATTGTCCTCATACAAGAGTGTAAAACTTTAAAGGAAGGGATAAGCCAAGCTGGATTGTGAATCCTAGCCAGCTTGATCCTTCTCCTAAGTTTAAACCCTACTTGGAAGATCTAAAAATAGAAAAAGACTTTTGAAACATCGTCTAGGAGTATTTATGTTATAGAAGTAAATGTTACTACTTCTGGCTCTACTTCTTGGGTATTGGATACCGGCTGTGGTGCTCATATTTGTACGAATATGAATGACCTAAGCAACAGTAGAATTTTGGAGAAAGGACAAGTGGACCTATGCTTGGGATATGGAGCAAGAGTTGCTGCATTAGCTGTGAGAACATTTCACTTGTCTTTTACCTTCAGGATTGGTTTTAGAATTTAAGAATTGCTACTATGTACCTGCTATAAGTAGGAATATTATTTCCATTCCTTGGTTGGATTTGGAAGGATTTCAGTTTTCGATCAAAAACAAGTGTTGTTCTTTTGATCGTAATGATATCTTTTATGGTAGCGGTCCATAAGAGAATGGACTTTATACTCTAGACCAAAGCGTGTCTGTCTATAATATCAGTACCAAAAGATTCAAGTCTAACGACACGAATCAGACTTTTCTTTGGCATTGTCGCTTGCGCCACATAAATGAGAAACGCATTCAAAAGCTTCATAGTGATGGACTTTTGAGCTCATTTGATTATGAATCATATGAAAAATGTGAATCTTATTTATTGGGTAAAATGGCTAAGGGTCCTTTCACTGGACATGGTGAAAGAGCCAAAGACTTATTGGAACTTATACATACTGATGTATGTGGACTAATGAGTATAAATGCTAGAGGAAACTATCAATACTTCATTACATTTACTGACGACTTCAGCAGATATGATTATGTTCATCTAATGAAACATAAGTCTGAATCTTTTGAAAAGTTCAAAGAATTTCATAATGAAGTACAAAATCAGCTTGACAATAAAATAAAAGCTCTTCGATCTGATCGAGGTGGAGAATATTTGAGTCAAGTGTTTAATGATCATCTGAGAGAATGTGGAATTGTTTCACAACTCACTCCTCCAGGAACACCACAATGGAATGGTGTGTCCGAAAGGAGAAATCGAACTTTATTAGATATGGTTCGGCCTATGATGAGTCATGCAGATCTTCCACCATCCTTTTGGGGATACACTCTAGAAACGTCTGCGTTTACGTTAAATAGATGTTCTTCAAAATCAGCTGAGAAGACACCATATGAGATGTGGACTGGAATGGTTCCAAATTTGTCTATTCTGAAAATTTGGGGTTTTGATGCTTATGTGAAACGTATGTTTACTGATAAGCTTGAACCAAAATCTGATAAATGCTTCTTCGTTGGTTATCCCAAAGAAACCAAAAGTTATTACTTTTACAACACCACTGAGAACAAAGTGTTTATTGCTCGTAGTGGTGTTTTTCTTGAGAGAGAATTTCTTTCTAATAAGAACAGTGGTAGTAAAGTACAACTCGAAGAAGTTTGAGAAACACAGAATAATGTTTCATCATCCCAGGAAGATGATCAATTAGATTTACGAAGAGTCGTAGAATCTACACATGTGGAACCTGAAGTGCGTAGGTCCGAAAGGACACGTCATGAACCTGATAGATATGAGGTTTGGGTGACAGATCATCATGATCTATTGATAATAGAGAGTGATGAACCTACATCCTTTGAGGAAGCTATGATGGGCCCTGACTTTGATATATTGCTTAAAGCTAGCATCTCGGAGTTGGAATCTTTGTTTTAATGAGGCAATCAAAGAGTTTGATTTCATTAGAAATGAAGAAGAACTTTACGTTTATAAGAAGACTAGTGGGAGGGCAGATTTTCTTGGTGTTGAATGTAGATGACATACTTCTTATTGAGGTTGTTTCTCAATGAAAGACAGGGAAAAAGCTGCATATATCCTTGGAATAAGAATCTACAGAGATAGATTAAATAAGACTATTGTATTATGTCAAGATACTTATATCGATAATGTCGTACATAGATTCAAGATGCATGATTCCAAGAAAGGCTTTTTGCCAATGTCTTAT
>NC_027753.1:9410754-9411572 GCF_000695525.1 Brassica oleracea var. oleracea
CTTGGAATAAGAATCTATAGAGATAGATTAAATAAGACTATTGTATTATGTCAAGATACTTATATCGATAAGGTCTTACATAGATTCAAGATGCATGATTCCAAGAAAGGCTTTTTGCCAATGTCTTATGGCATAACTCTTAGCAAGACTCAGTGTCCTTCGACACACAATGAGCGAGAGCGCATGAGTAAAATCCCATATGCTTCTGCTAAAGGATCTATCATGTATGCCATGATCTGTACTCGTCCAGATGTTGCATGTGCTTTGAGCATGACGAGTCGATACCAATCTGAACTAGGTGAAAGTCACTGGACAATAGTCAAGAATATCCTCAAGTATTTGAGAAATACTAAGGATAAATTCTTGGTCTATGGAGGAATTGATGAGTTTGTTGTAAGTGGTTACATCGATGCCAGTTTTTCAGACTGACAAAAATGATTTTCGAACACAAGTTGGTTTCATCTTTTGTCTTAATAGAGAGTGGTGATTTGGAAGGGTTCCAAGCAAAGCATGACGAGTCGATACCAATCTGATCCATGTGAAAGTCACTGGACAACAGTCAAGAATATCCTCAAGTATTTAAGAAATACTAAGGAAAAGTTTTTGGTCTGTGGAGGAAGTGATGAGTTTGTTGTAAGTGGTTACATCGATGCCAGTTTTTCAGACTAACAAAAATGATTTTCGATCACAAGTTGGTTTCATCTTTTGTCTTAATAGAGAGTGGTGGGTTGGAAGGGTTCCAAGCAAAGCACCATAGAATAGTCTCAATGGATGCAAATGTTGTATATCCATTGACCAAGCCTCTTCCATGGTCTAAG
>NC_027753.1:9411591-9417187 GCF_000695525.1 Brassica oleracea var. oleracea
ATGTGGTATTGAAGTCAATCACATGGATATGTGTTAGAGAACACATGATCGGACTGACCCGCTATGAGAACTCTACAAGATTGTTATATGAGTGTCATGAGAGTTTCTCATTACGACTATAGAGTATAGTCCTTAGACCTGAGTGCATTATGATTCTTTATTTATGGATTAGTTCACTTTGACCTTGTCAAACGTCAGCCGTAACTGGTGATTATAAAGGCATTGATTAGGTGTTCAATGAAGTTTGTTAAGGAACATGGATGGAACAAGATGAGATTTGTCCCTCCCATATAACGGGAGATAAATATCTCTGGGCCTATCGAAGATTTGATACTGAAAAATGCATGGCCGTGCTCAAACGAGGTGATTGGCAGTCGTTTGTTTTATCAGTATAAATAAGAGTTCGATAAACGTGATCTAGCTTAATAAGGATGATACTAGTTCTTGCATTATGCTGAGATCGAGATATAGAGACAAAAGGATTATGAGAATAGATGATTCTAGTACAAGTGGGAGATTATTGGGAATGTCCTAAAATCATTTGTACTTACTCTTGTTAAAGTCGTAGTTTCGAGATTGACAATCGTATAATATTAGGTGGTTATAATGTTTTGCTAGAAACCGCTTATAATCTATGAATTGAGAATTCATTACTAATATTATATGATCCTACAGGGTCACACACCTAAGCAAACTGGATCATAACTATAAATATATTTAGGTTTTATATGTTATATTATATAATGTATATAATATAAATATATGATATACGTACATGTTAATGAACGTGTGTGCACTCCTCTTAATAATAAGGATATGGGCTTAGCCCACATTAACGTAATTATGTTTATAATGATGATAATAAAAAAAAAAAGGAGGATGTGACTATTGTTTTGAGAAGTATCTCACATGAAACCCTAATAGCTATAGAGACAAAAGGTTTGTCAAAGCTTGAGATTTGATCTCGACGGCACTAGCATCCCGTATCGATCCAGTCTGTGTGCGTGTGGATATCGGTAGAGGCACGGCATTTGGAGTGCTAGAAATCTCGATTTGGTTTATTCATCTTTCCGCTGCGAATAACAAGATCTAGATTCATTTCAGTATTTGCATGAGATCTAGGCAAACTAAATTCATAGGTTGATTTATAAATCGTTATAAACCATTATGAATTCCTACAGTTTAGGGTTAAGTGTTGGGATGTGTTGAGAGTCAGATCCTTTGATCAAGACAGTAGTGTCATCATCACTACCATCTAATAACGGTGGCTTGTTCTATTCCGCTAAACTCAATACAGGTAACTTAACCAATTTTATTAAAAAAAAGGGTATAATTGTTACATTGATTTAGATAGTCTTGTAACTCTTTATTTGCCTGTTCATGTATGCAGTCCAAAATATCACGCAATCGGATTGGGATGCAATTATGTGGTCTTCTGAACTCTTACTGCTGGTTAGCGGAAGAATGCAAAGATTGTCGCAAGATGGACCGCACTAGATGACCTGGCCGATAGATACACGGGTAGGTATAGATTCTACAAAATAAACTTGGACGAGGCGCCAGTCCTCGCACAAAACTACGAAGTAACTGAGGCCCCGACCACTATTTTCTTTAGACACAGATTAGCCATGGAGGAAGTCATCGGATTCATGCCTGAGAGAGTAACGGAACTCGTGGATCTAGTCAAATATTTAACATGATTCAGACTTATAATACTACAATACTAAACAATTTTTAAAAACATGTGCCTTTCTAATTTTGAAGAAGCGATCATATAATTTATCCATTTTTGACATTAGATAAAAAAAAAATATTGAATACCAGAAGGTTCGGACTAGGTGGAAACCACAACATGTAATATTAGTTTCGTCCAGAAGTCACTCAAATTAGAAACCTCTAACACTATGGTCAGAATTCTTTCTAGTTGAACTAATGACATCCGGTTAACATAATTAAGATTATCAAGTTAAGCACAAGGTTAAGTGAGTTAAAAAAGATTAATAATTTCTTACACACGATAGATATTGAGCACAAGGTTCCTGTAAATCTGTTTTGACAGTTGTTCTGTTGTTTATATTCCTGCCAACCTTGTTTTCACTAATACACAAAACATGTCAAATCGGAGTCATTGTATGAGAGATGATAATTGTTGGGGTCAAAATTGGTCACGACGGAATCAATGTCTAAAACTCTGTTGGGGCCAAAAACGGACACGACGAAGTTAAAATCCAAATATCCGTAAAATCCATCATGAACGTTTTTACGAAAAGTGTTCTTCGTAAAGATTACTCTTACGAAGAATCTTGCGGTGAAATATTGCACCAATCTCGGTTCATTCATCGAAACTAAACACTTGTAGCCCAAGAATACGTTCATGGAACATCGGAAAAGGATCCGAACAAGGTCGCCACGTAGCGACCAACCCGCGAACGATCCGATCGCTACGTAGCGACCGACCAAGCCACTTAGTCGGTCGCTATGTAGCGACCGACCCGCAAACGAGTCGGTCGCTATGTAGCGACCGACCCACAAACGAGTCTTGTAGCCCAAGAATACGTTCATGGAACATCGGAAAAGGATCCGAACAAGGTCGCCACGTAGCGACCAACCCGCGAACGATCCGGTCGCTACGTAGCGACCGACCAAGCCACTTAGTCGGTCGCTACGTATGTTGGGGCCGAAACGGTTACGACGAAGTTAATGTCCAAATCTCCGCAAAAATCAGCGTGAACATTTTTAACGAAAGTTATTCTTCGTAAAAAAAATCTTCACAAAGAGCCTTGCGGTAAAATCTTGTTCTAATCTCAATCGAACCGCTAAATACCGATTGTCCAGAGGCAACGGACATGTATCCAAATCGGGCACGGACAAGCTCAAGTATGGCCATCGGACCACGCACAAGCCAAACTCGGTTGCTACGTAGCGACCGAGCACGCACACGGCTCGGTCGCTACGTAGCGACCGAACTCCAGCCAAGCTCGGTTGCTACGTAGCGACCGAGCACGTACACGGCTCGGTCGCTACATAGCGACCGAGCCGTGTACGTGCTCGGTCGCTACGTAGCAACCGAGCTCTAGCCAAGCTCGGTCGCTACGTAGCGACCGAGCACCCACACGGCTCGGTCTCTACGTAGCAACCGAGCTCCAGCCAAGCTCGGTCGCTACGTATCGACCGAGCACGCACACGGCCCGGTCTCTACGTAGCGACCAAACTTTTCCAAAACGTCGATACGACACTAATCCATGAATTTTTGTCTACTCTTTAATGCTATCTCCCGTAGGCCATGGCTAAACCATTCTTTGTTTCTCATCACTCGAAGTCATCAGTCAAACTTTATGATAAAAACTGCGAGAAGTTTGTTTTTATCGAAGAAACCGTAATAAACGTTTCGAGTCAAAGACGGCCCAAAGAGACCTAAAACGCAACTCGAAGCCCACTTACGATTTCTTAACCGAAAACCCATAAGCCTTATGAGGGTTTATGCTTGGTTCGTAAGGCAAGATAAATGTCAAGTTTCCGCGGATAAATGTGAAGTTTCCGAATTTAATCACGAAGAATGGAAAAATTGGAATATCTCCATTTTTGAGCTATGACGGCTTAAGGGCAGAAGGGGAAGACACAAACCAACCTAGGAGCGAGTATATAAGGAGTCCTAGGCGAGAGGCGCAAAGGACAATTTTTTCAGACTTAGAACTCTCTGCACTTAGAAACTTTTAGGCATTATTCTCGACATGCTCTGTTTCTATGACTGGCACCCGATTACTAGACGAACTGGCCTAGGCAGTTCGATCTCTTGTTCTAATCTTTCAATCGAACTACGTTCGGCTTGATCCTCGAAAGGGGTACGTAGGCAGCCTTTCATATGGTTCAGTCCGATATCAAATCAAAACCTTTTTCATATCTTTTTCGTTGGTTGTTATCGAGCTGACGGGTTACTCTAACTCATAGCCGCAAAACGCTTGATCAAAACAATGTCTGGAAATACGAAAGACAAAAATCGCAGTTCGCAACAACGTTGGTAAGACAACTTCAGCCGCCATTGCGCCTATGGCCAACGCTTACGCAAACGCCATAGTTCTTGAGAAAATCGAAAACCTTGCCGCGATTTTTCGCCACAGGAAGTGCAATGAAACGAGCTCTCAATTTCTCTTTCTAAACATAAAAGGAAACGATAAATCTAATCAAACCCCGTAAGTTTGGCTCATTACCAAACTAAATAAATCTCAACGCGTAAGGGTTTTACCAAAACACGTTTTCCGAAAACTTTTCGGAAAAGTAAAACCTCCTCTCCCTAAAACCGCCGAAAAACCCTAGGTTAGTCGCGGAAAAAGGAAGCACAACAAATCAGGTACATAACTCACCACTGGACTTCTTCCGAATATCTTTCGGAAAAACCCTAGAGTTATCGTAGAAAAAGGAAGCGCAGAAAATCGGTTATGAAACCCCCACAGCTGTACTTCTTCCAAATAACTTTCAGAGAAACGAAGTTATTTTCTATAGAATCACTCGAAACCTAAAACGGCTGACGAAGACTAAATAAAGCAAAACGGGAGATCGTATCCCCACCGCTAAAACGTTTTCTGAAGCCTAAAGTTTCGTAAAAATTCAAGTATCACTTCCATAGTAACAAATTCCGCGAGTTGTCGATGTTTGTCACCTAAATCTTACTTCGGAAAAAAACTACTCGAAACTTCCACGTATCAATCCCACAGATATGAGAAAAACTTCTGATTAAGTTTGGTTGCAATAATTAACCTCGACATGGCTCTCGTACAACCAAACTTGAAAACCTTTTACGAAACAACTTTCGTAAAATTAAAATCGATAACATTTTGCGGAATAACTTTCTCAAAATTAAACTCGATATTATTTTTCGATAAAACTTTCGTAAAACTAAAGTTGGCAACATTGGACAACCTTCGAAAATCTAACAACAATCGTAGAAAAAGAATCTCGGATAAGGAAAGAGGTGAAGCAAAATCCGAGAATCAAAATTCGCCCATCCGCCACTGTCCACGGTTTCACCATCCTTCCTCTCGCACCTCGATCTGTCGCTAAAATCTCATCACCTGATTGAAACATGGATAAAAAAACAAGTAAAGGAAGAATCAATATTCTTGCTATTCGAAGTGGGCAGACAGACACGAAAAGAGTAAAGGGCAAATGAGCAAGCAAAATGGAGAAGAGGCTAACCCGAATCTTCGAGAGAACTAAGGTATTTCTGACTTGAAATCAGGCTTGGAATTTTCGTAGGAAATTACTAAGAAATAGAAATGCCTTTGAGACTGCCGTAGAACTTTAGGGAACTTAAAGCCTAGGTGGATAGTCTAGCGAACTAAGTCTTAGGCGATTTTTCATGTCCTGATATATTGTTCCATGACTGTTCAGGCAGATCTTGCAAAACGATCTAAACTCTCTAAAAATCGAGAAACGAACGCCACACATATTCAGATCACTTCCTAAAGAAAGAAAGCGAACGTCGTCTTGAAACCGATTCGTTTCTAGCGATTTTCTTAAAGCCGACATATCCCAAGTCGTCAACATCCAAATCACAGTCCCAGCGTCGTCTTTAAATCGACCAAGACTGTCGATCATT
>NC_027753.1:9417359-9418041 GCF_000695525.1 Brassica oleracea var. oleracea
GGCAATACGATGCCTCCATAAATCGTTCCAAAAAAGCAAACGACAATCTAAAATTCGTCTAAACGGTAGCAACATATCCAGACGATTACAAACATAATCTCAAAGACTATACAACATTTTTTGTCGCAATCATGCGTATAGAAAACCTGTACCAATATCAAACTGAAACTCGACGATTAGCCAAAGTCTTGAATCCCTTTCCGGCTTTATAAAGCCATTTTCGTATAAAAATTTCTATGAGAAATCTTCAAGCATCAAAGAATTTATTTCAGTTTCCGTTGAACCAAGTGAGTCACGGAAAAGCATCGAGAACATTTGTGACGAAGAAAACTCAAGAATAAATGTAGCATCGAGCACAGTAAAGGGAAGACTTTCTTCCCGATCGTTGGCTAGATCTACCTCTGGTTGACCAATTAGTTCCAGAAACGAATGTGTCATGAGAATCCTCTCAAAAAACCAATAAAAAACGTTCAGCGACTAGATCGTAGTAAAATAAACGTCGGTAACACTCCATGAGTAACTCCAAGCAACTTTCACCTAAGATCGAAATCACAGCAGAAACGTTTCTCGTAAAACCCGCAGAAACAACGGTACTTTGACATGTGTATATATATCACCGATTTACAATCTTCGTAAAACCGATCCCCATTACTTACACGAAAAATCCTTCGTACAATCAGAA
>NC_027753.1:9418204-9419921 GCF_000695525.1 Brassica oleracea var. oleracea
AAACACCAAGCTGTAAAATCTGACTTTGGATGACCAATCTAAAGAGACATTTCTTCGCATTACGATTTAGAAGATCTCATATTTTAGCCATGCGGCTCACTGGCTTCTGCGTTTCGTTCCCCTCTGTCACATCCGAGTAGGCAATCGTCCCGCAACTGACTCCGCACTAGTTTTGTATCAAACCTCTTAGGCTACGTCTTCCTCAGACAAAAACAAATCAATTTTCATAAGACTATAGGTAACATTTTACGAAACATTCATCGTATAACTGAAACCTAAAGCATAGAATCGTCTTCTATGACTATCAGCCATCTTAACACGGATAACTCTGGAAAACTTGGCCTATCAATCTCGACAAGAGCTCGTTGGCCCTCGGTCAATTATGCCTTCCAGTAAAGGTCCAAACCAGAATTTGCCATCCCCTTTAAGGACGATCGTAAACTAACATGACCTTAAATGTTAAAGTACCATTGTCTAATCCTTGACCTACAACATCCTTGGCAATCTGAGTGAACACATCCTTCACGCCAAGCCAAATTATTTGAGAAACCATCGGTCCATCACTTCACGGCTAAACGACAATCTACGATTTGTCTAATAACGTTGTGTAACTATTAAGAGAATAATTATCGTATAGCCCACAGTCGGAAATCATATGATAAATTCTTCGTAACGAAACTCAGTCCTAACAACCAAACGGTTAACGGAAAACCAAAACTTGTCGACAATCGACCAAGTTCGATACATTCCACAATTCACTTTAATCCTGCCATGTTTTACCCATAATACGCGACATGTAAGGAAAAATTCGTAACAAAGCTCCTAGAGCTATACGAAACATCCTAAAAAAATGCACGAAATAGATCTCAGAAGGCCAACACTTCACAAAGCACTATGAAGGAAAACGCTTCTTCCCATGGACAAATTTACGTGACCCCTCGGTCCTAATTCCTCAATCGCAAATCAAACAATTAGCATCCGAACAGCAATTACAGTTTTGCCTACGAACATCCACAGACAAACCAAAAATGTTTCTCTGACACAGGGTTAAGACTAAACCCTTGCAATATCGCGAAACATCTTCAAGCCCGCGAACATTCCAGCACGAAACACGGCATACAAAAGAAAAATCAATCTTCAGCATTGCGAGACGTCGCAGACGCCTGAAGAACCATTTTTCGACAAAATTACCTTCCTCGATAAAGGCACCTTCTTGGAAGACCAAACAATCATACATACTAACATCTTTTCAAACACGTATTCTTCGCGAAGACTCAAAAACGGTAATATCTACCGATAAGTTTGTTGCTGATCACAACAAACTCTTAACGTCCTAAACAGACTTAACCATCTCGTAGAGATAGCTCTCGTACACCCGACACAAGGGTAATAGCGCTATAAAAAAAATCCAAAATTTTGGTCAGCATTTTCGGGAGACTTAAAAATTATCCTCGAAGAGATGCTCGATTCCTACCATACAAGTACGTAAGCTGAGAACATATCGCGGACTTTAAAGCGGGATGGAATCAGGTCGAAAACGATACGGGAAACGTAAGCCGAAGTAGTCATCGCACCCCCTAAAGCCGTGATTAGACCTAGGTCTTGCCCCAAACCCAGCACACTGGTCTCTAACATCTCTAGGCATAGTATCAAACTCCCTGGTACGAGATCCCAAAATTTGTCTCTTTGCTAATATTTGAGCATCTTCAGAAATCCC
>NC_027753.1:9420028-9423861 GCF_000695525.1 Brassica oleracea var. oleracea
CCATCGGCAGCAACATGCCTGATAACCTCTACACGACATATAAACTGGACCGTAAAGGTCTCACTGGAAAAAAGGTCTTAAGAATCTCAACTCCAGGGCGAACTACGAAAGGCTTGATCCCTTCGACAAGGGTACGTAGGCAGCCTTCACAAGGCGCAGCCCCAATCTTATCGCATTTCACTCTCAGAAGAACGAGAAGACCACATACGACGGACCTTTGCAACCATTAATTCCGCCTAACTTTCCTAACTTGCCTAACTTGCCAAGCCACTCGCTAGAACCTCACGCTAAAAGCTCACAATTCTAACGAGCTGGAGGGCTAACTGTTGGGGTCAAAATCGGTCACGACGGAATCAATGTCTAAAACTCTGTTGGGGCCAAAAACAGACACGACGAAGTTAACATCCAAATATCCGTAAAATCCAGCATGAACGTTTTTACGAAAAGTGTTCTTCGTAAAGATTACTCTTAAGAAGAATCTTGCGGTGAAATATTGCACAAATCTCGGTTCATTCATCAAAACTAAACACTCGTAGCCTAAGAACACGTTCATGGAACATCAGAAAAGGATCCGAACAAGGTCGCCACGTAGCGACCAATCCGCGAACGAGCCGGTCGCTACGTAGCGACCGACCAAGCCACATAGTCGGTCGCTACGTATGTTGGGGTCGAAAACGGGTACAATGAAGTTAATGTCCAAATCTCCGCAAAAATCAGTGTGAACATTTTTTTCGAAAGTTATTCTTCGTAAAAAGAATCTTCAGAAAGAGCCTTGCGGTAAAATCTTGTTTTAATCTCAATCGAACCGATAAATACCGATTGTCTGGAGGCAACAGACACAATCCAAATTGGCCACGGACAAGCTCAAGTATGGCCATCGGACCACGCACAAGCCAAGCTCGGTCGCTACGTAGCGACCGAACTTTCCCAAAACGTCGATACGACACGAATCCATGCATTCTCGTCTACTCTTTAATGCTATCTCCCGTAGGCCATGGCTAAACCATCTTTGTTTCTCATCACTCGAAGTCATCAGTCAAACTTTATGATAAAAAACCGCGAGAAGTTTGTTTTTATCAAAGAAACCGTATTAAACGTTTCGAGTCAAAGACGGTCCAAAGAGACCTAAAACGCAACTCGAAGTCTACTTACGATTTCTTTACCGAAAACCCATAAGCCTTATGACGGTTTATGCTTGGTTCGTAAGGGAAGAAAATGTCAAGTTTCCGCGGATAAATGTGAAGTTTCCGAAGATACTCACGAACATCGGGAAAATTGGAATATCTCCATTTTTTAGCTATGACGGCTTAAGGGCAGAAGGAAAAATGCGCAAACCGACCTAGGAGCGAGTATATAAGGAGTCCTAGGCGAGAGGCATGAGGGACAACTTTTTAGACTCATAACTCTCGGCACTTAGAAACTCTGAGGTCTTATTCTCGACATGCTCTGTTTCTATGATTGGCACCCGATTACTAGACGAACTGGCCTAGACAGTTCGATCTCTTGTTCTACTCTTTCAATCGAACTACGTTCGGCTTGATCCTCGAAAGGGGTACGTAGACAGCCTTTCATAAGGTTCAGTCCGAAATCAAATCAAAACCTTTTTCATATCTTTTTCGTTTGTTGTTATCGAGCTGCGACTCAACTAGGTTTAAGGTTTTTGGTCGTTAGAACTAGGGAGTTCGCTGACAGCTCTTGCGGCCGAAGCTTTTGTAATCTTTTGTAATGATCACAACGCTGTTACGCGGATTCGAAATAAGATCAGCTCTTTCTAAACTCGCTTTATTGTCTTTACATATTTTCCGCATTTATTTGGTTACTTGTCGTTGGCTCTCGCAGAGAATCCGGGATCTCTGGGAAAGTTAGGGTTTCTTGATTTTCCTAATTTTAACGGAAATCGACAGTGCGAATTTCGGTTCCCACGATAATACATGGTGGTGTCTACCTTAGCTGGACGTAATTTTCACCCACAAAGAAAGAAAAATCTTTGGAAAAAGTTTTCAATTGTTTAACTGAAGTTTGGCACTCAAAATCTTTGTGCTCCAATCTGAAGAAGGATACTAAAGTATAGTCAATGTGATTTGTTTTTGTATGGACGAGTTCGGGGCCGAAAATATGAGAGATGGATTTATATTTTGATTAGTTAGAATATGTGTAACATTATGGTTTCGATACATGCTTCTGCATGTGGATAGGATCAAAAAATTTGATTTGACTATATTTTTGGTGAGCTGTTCAAAAATTAAATTGTGTTTGAATTGGATTAGTGAAATAATGGTTAATTTATCTGTGCAAAAATATGGATATAGATCACTTGGTGATTACAAAATTAATAAAAACGTTACAAAATAACTCATCGGCAATTTTAGAGGATAGATTCATGGCGGAATTTGATTAAAAAAAAGGAGATTCATGGCGGAATAAACGAACATGGCCCGTTAACAATGTTGGTCGCGGGCTTTACAATCTCTTATATATTAAAAGAGAACATTACAAAAAACATTTTTTATGATACATGTTATTATTAAAATGATTCTTATAATTACTAGAAAATTAATTTGGTTTATCTAAACATATACTATATATTTTATTAACCTAATTATGAATTAAATATTAATATACAAAAGAATATTTTCATTTTTTTTTTTAATAAAAACTACGGAATTACATAATCCCTTATATATTAAAAGAAAAACATTACAACTTTTAACTATGACACATGTTATCACTAAAATGATTCTTAGAATTCCTAGAAAATTAAGTTGTTTCATCTAAACATATACAATATTTTTATTAAACTAATCATGAATTAATTATTAATGTACAAAAGGATATTTTCCTTTTTTTCCTCAAATGAAAACTAGGAATTACCTAATATGATTAAAATATATATATTTCAGTTAATTAATTTGAATAATAAAAATTTGGTAACAATTTTTATATCCTTATGATTTTTGTTTAATTTTCTATTATAAAAATAAATTAAAAATTTATACTTATCATATAATAAAAATTTAGATTTTTTTGTATATGTTATATTTTGAATTTTTAAAACAACTTTAAATTTGTTAAAAGTCTCACATTTAAAAATTACTAAAACTATATGAATAGAAATTCTCATTTCATATATATATATTCATATATATTAAATCCTATACCATATAAACATAAATATTTTAGTTCTTAAATTTGAATTTGAAAAGTATTGAGAACTTAATATTTTAATTTTGCAATTTTTATTTAATTTTTAAATACGATTATAAATTACTAAAATTATTAAAAGTCGACATTGAAATATTTTGTTTTCAGTTATTTAATTTTTTTTGTCATAAATATATAAATAATTGTAAAATCATATGAGTATGAAGTCTTATGTAATAGATATAGATAACCATATTAAAAATTACTCTATATATATATATGTGTTAATATCATTTAAATTTAACTATATACTATAGAAAATAGGTAAATATGATATGTTTTGATTTATTTATTGTAAAAAGATTGAAAATAAAAAGAGTGATTATTTTTATTTATATGTTCATACCAATTTAATTATATATGTAATAGTTACTTGCTTCTCAATTATTCAATATATATTTAATATTTAATATTGGCCGCAAAGGCTGTCAGCGAGTTACCTAGTTCTAGCGGCCTAAAAGCTCAAACCTAGTTGACTCGCAGCTCGATAACAAAACACGAAGAAAATACATAAAAGATTTTTGATTGATTTCGGACTGAACCTTATGAAAGGCTGCCTACGCACCCCTTTCGAGGATCAAGCCGAACAAAGTTCAAGAGTGAACCAAGAGATCGAACTGCTTGTGCACGTT
>NC_027753.1:9423938-9429024 GCF_000695525.1 Brassica oleracea var. oleracea
AAAAGTTGTCCCTCATGCCTCTCGCCTAGGACTCCTTATATACTCGCTCCTAGGTCGGTTTACGCTTTTCCCCTTCTGCCCTTAAGCCGTCATAGCCTAAGAATGGATTTCGTGTCGTATCGACGTTTCGGAAGAGCTCGGTCGCTACGTAGCGACCAAACGGAACGCACGCTCGTTCGCTACGTAGCGACCGAACTTGGCTCATGCTCGGTCGCTACGTAGCGACCGAGCGAGACGGACGCTCGGTCGCTACGTAGCAACGGAGCTTGGCTTGAGCGCTACGTAACGACCGAGCGGGACGGGCGCTCGGTCGCTACGTAGCGACCGAGCGAGACGGACGCTCGGTCGCTACGTAGCAACGGAGCTTGGCTTGAGCGCTACGTAACGACCGAGCGGGACGGACGCTCGGTCGCTACGTAGCGACTGAGCGGGACGGACGCTCGGTCGCTATGTAGCGACCGAGCGGGACGTGTGCTCGGTCGCTACGTGGCGACCGAGCTTGGCTCGAGCTCGGTCGCTACGTAGCGACCGTGCGACCTTTTTCGGGCTTTTCTCCAATGTCTCGTGTTTCTTCCGCAGTTCTCTTCGTAAGAATAAATCTTTTCCGAAGATTTATTTTTCGTAAAAACATTCATGCTGATTTTTACGGACTTTCATTCATTGATTCCGTCGTGACCGATTTTGACCCTAACATCCACCAAGACATTCCTCTTGCTTCCAAGACATCTTAACCAATCCTCCAATGGCTTCCGTGAGCTTCTTTGATCTAGATCGAGTCATGGGACCTTTAGATATAGCCAAGACATCTTCATCAGCAGGCTTGCCTATCTTTTCGTCATCTCCATGAGTTGGTTGGTCCATGATCACATCAGTTTGTTTCTGAATTATACAAGATGTCATGGTGGTCGGAAAAGTTTTCAATCATATAAAATTTTGTGGATACTGTTTTGTGGACACATATATACATTTTTATATATTATATAGGATTTTGGGGACATAGTTTTTGTGGACATACATATTTCTTCCAAACATCTCGACGGAAGAACTGTAAACATGATATGCAAATAAATTAGAGGGTGTGGAAGCGTCCTCAAACCTAAGGGTTTATTAATACTTCTACACCAGCAGGTCCAGGTTTCAATTCCTGGAGAAAGTGATTTATTAAACAATTATCCAGGCTAAGGAGGAAAGACTTACAAAGGATCTTCAACATGGTGCAAGTAAACTAGGTCAGACGTGATCTTCGTAGGGCGGCTCAGGTGATGCAGTTAGGCGTAGATCTTTATAAGGCATGTAGTATTGTCGGTTGTCGGATCGTCTATGTAATTTTTCTCATAATTGTAATATCATAATAAATCAGCGTTAAAAAAGGCTTGCTTAGAGGGTAGAAAGGACAAAGAACATGAAAAATGTGTGTCAAAGACAAGAAGTGCCTCTAGGTGTAATTACAAAGTCAAAATGTGTCTTCTCATGTAAATTTTTCCTTAATGAATCTATCGTACTCTACATTTAATATATACTAAAAAGAAATGTGATTAAAGTCAATTATGTCATTATTTCATCTAACCAATCATGTGATTTGGTCTTATTTCTTTCACTCGTCCCTCTTCTTTCCTCTCTTCTCCTATTCGGTATGTTCTCTCTCTCTCTCTTCTTGAGCACTATTGTTTCGGGCTTGTTTTACATTTGATTCACCAGCACTACATTAAGCAATTTCTGACGAATTACAAGTGTACATTCATACCCACACACTATAACTACATTAAGCACTACATGTGTACCCAACACTACATTAATCACAACATGTTCCTCAATTGATTCAGTTCGTACTCAACGCTAATAGTATAACTTTGTATAACTTGGTACAACTATATTGGTACAACTGGTATAACTAAGTATTAGTTGAGCCGTAAAACTGTAAAACTTGGATAACTAGATTAATAAAAATGTAGAAGCAAAATGAAATGACATTTTGATATTACAAAACTTATATATTTCATCAAATTAAGTATTTTATTAGATGGTTAGATGAGAAATGATTATATGAAACTGAATAAAAGTAACACTACATTAAGCACTACATGTTTCCCGATTGATTCAATTTGTACCCAACACTAATGGTATAACTTTTTATAACTTGGCACAACTACATTGGTACAGCTGGTATAACTTAGTATTACCTGAACCGTAAAAATTTTATAGCTTGATTAGTAAAATTGTAGAAGAAAAATAAAATGAAATGAAATTATTGTATTACAAAACTTATATATTTCATGAAATTAAGTATTTTATTAGATTGTTAGATGAGAATTGATTATAAGAAACTGTATATAATCTCTTGCGCACAATAAAACTAAGAAAAAATAGAAAACTAAAACTTCAACTTCAAAATTTGATTTTTTAAAAAAATTCCAACCCAGTTTTGCTTTCCATTTTCTAAACACCCCCAAAGTCATGTCATTTTGTTGTCAAGTATAAAAACCATTTTAGGGTTTTCCCATTACTACAATCCTCTCTCTCTCTCTCTCTCCCTCTCTCTCTCTCTCTCTCTCTCTCTCTCTCTCATAGTTATAGTTATAGGGATTTGGTTGTACAAGTAATATGAACTTCTATTAAGTTAATTATGATTTACTCTACAGCTTTGAAGATAAAATTATAAAGTTGTTACTTGTTTACAAGTATACATATATTATTCTAATAATTGTTAAAATAACCCGATTTAATTATATCGTGGTTTCGATGAGAAATTATTGTAGAAAACTTCACATTCCAAATCCTTAAAATCTCATCACTTTGGTTCAAATAAAAGTTGGTGTGGAAGTGTCTTGGTCATACAGCTTTGATAGGAAAACACATAGAAATTTATGATATACGTTTAAATGTTTTGTGTTTTATGGTTGTATAATTGGGTGAAACTTAGTAAACTGGTAAAAAAAACAAAATTGAAATGGAGATAAAATTCTAAAATTGTTTGCCTGTTTACAAGTATGTATGCACATATTATTCTAATAATTTTAAACATAATTGTGATTTAAATTCAAAACAATAATTATATTAAAAATTGTGATACTTGTTTGATTGTTTCCAAGTTACTACCTTATACTTTTAGAATTTTTTACATTTAGACACACTTTCTCTTGTCAAAAAGATTCTTATGACCCTAAACTAAAGAGAATCTCTCTCCTCTTCTTATTTCATTTTATTATTTTTTTATTCTACTTTATGTTTTTATTTACTTTTATCTCAAGTTCTAAAATATATTAAAAAAAATAATTATCATAATAAATTATATATAAAATTCTCTATCTTTTAAGATCCATTTTCATTAATATATATTACATATATATTAATGTGTAAACAAAACTAAATGTGGACGTGTACACCAAAGGGTGGATAATAGAATTATAAATTAGTTGTGGATATGGACATCTTAACAGAATTATAAACTAGTTGTAGACATGGACAATATGTATTCGATTCTATTCATCATCTCGAGATCTAAATTCAACTCTAATCAAATTTACATCCATCCACATCATGACAAAGTGCAAATTCCTTAGATCGGAAATCTCTGACATGAAAGATCTATTACTCTCCGACAGAAGGTAAACGCTTCTTCGATTTTTCTCTCCGCTCATACTCACAATATTATCTCTTTCTCATCTTGATTGAAGTTTAATTGCAGATAATTTATCAATTGGGTTGAAGAGCCAAGTGTAATTACTAAGAAATAAAAAAGACTTTGAGACTGCCATAGAAGTTTAGGGAACGTAAAACCTAGGTGGATAGTCTAGCGTTATCTACTATAAACACATTAACATCACATGTTCACACATTACTCATCACTCATCCACACATCACACGTCCACAAATCATCCAACCACGCATCACTCGTCCACAAATCACCCATCCACAAGCGTCGTTTCCATTAAGGGCAAAATTGTCCACAATCTGTCGCTGGCCCACAATAAAGTGTGTCACATGCAAGAAGTGTCTCTAGGTGTAATAGAAAGTCAAAAAGTGTCCCTTAATGTAATCAACTCTATTATTATATGGTTAGATGAGAAATGATTGTATAAAGATGAATATAAGTGGTATAACCATAATATAATTCTCCCGAGTCTAGTACAACTAAGAAAAATGAAAAAAATTGGAAAGTGAAACTTTGAAAATATTTTTAAAACTGCAAACTTAGTAAAACTTCAACCACGAAATTGTTTGGGGATAATTGATAATTTTGAATTGGCGCCTAAAATGAAAACCCCAAAAGGTAGACTCTCTCACCCATCTATGTCTTCTTCAGTTCATTTCATTTCCTTCTCTCTCTCAAGGGTTATCTCTCTATCTTTCTCTCTCTCACATCACGAACCGAGATCTACGAATTCGCGTCATGGATCCATGGGAGTAGAAAATGAACATGAGGGAGAAGAAGAAGATGAAGGAACACTTTGACATAATTGGGTTTGTAACAGATACCCACTACGGGATTCCAAGCCATTGCCCGTGTGGGGAATAAGTCATTGACGAGATCTCTCCAAAACCAAAGTATCCAATAGATTTTGATACTTTTCCTGGTAGCAGATACTTCACCTGCAACTTCGACATAATCTGACTAACTTTGATTCCTTTTAGATTTTGTTCATTAAAGCGGATATAATAGAGTTATGGGTTTTACTTGCAGAACGATGGCTTCTGTAAAGAAACCACCCTTGATAGTGCTTAGCACTAGCCCAAGATCGTAATACCCGAGAACCCGAAAGAAACAAGAAAACTTCCAAGTATGAAGAATAATATGGAAGAACTCTCAAAGAGATTTAGAGAACTTTGAGTAGAACACTCTTTCTTCAAGAAAATTTTCTTATACTTTACTTGTTCAACTTCTTGTGTTTTTACAAATGAGAGGATGAAGAGGTATTTATAGCCTCCTAAACTCTATTAAAAATATCTAGATGGTTCTATTACAACCTCCTTACTTCCTAGATTTTTCTTATTCTCTAGATTTTTCCTACTACAATATCTAGATATTTTTCTATTTGAGGAGGTGATGATAATTCTAGAAAGATTCTAGAATTTAAGCTTAATTTTG
>NC_027753.1:9432101-9444335 GCF_000695525.1 Brassica oleracea var. oleracea
ACCCGAGAACCCGAAAGAAACAAGAAAACTTCCAAGTATGAAGAATAATATGGAAGAACTCTCAAAGAGATTTAGAGAACTTTGAGTAGAACACTCTTTCTTCAAGAAAATTTTCTTATACTTTACTTGTTCAACTTCTTGTGTTTTTACAAATGAGAGGATGAAGAGGTATTTATAGCCTCCTAAACTCTATTAAAAATATCTAGATGGTTCTATTACAACCTCACTTCCTAGATTTTTCTTTATTCTCTAGATTTTTCTACTACAATATCTAGATATTTTTCTATTTGAGGAGGTGATGATAATTCTAGAAAGATTCTAGAATTTAAGCTTAATTTTGAGTTTAGTCCAATAAGAATTTATTGGTTCATAATTAAGCATAGCCCAAAATCAAGTTTAACTTCAATAGCTTCCACTTTTGTCAACCATGGTTTTTCGGTGTCAAGGAAGAGGTTCAACGGTTAAGGAAGCGTATGAATAGGATAATTGATGAGATTACATAGCTTAAGTAACTTATGTCCCGTCGTTCGTGAGCTTCGTTGTATGAATTTCGGTTCTAGTTTTTTTTGTTAAGACTTGTCTCTGGTTAACTAGTTTAACCATTTCTTATGTTGTTCTTATCGTTAAGAATGGTCTACGGTTAACTTATTTTCAGATCTTAGCTGTTTGATTCGTTAACCAAAGTACTTCTCAGTTTTACTAATTTTTGCAATTGAACGTTGGACAAAGTATTTCTAAGTTTTATGAAATATTATAAAACAAAATAAATGAACTTGTTCGTTAAATGATTTGGTTTTGACGAAGCTAATGAACTGGTTCAGTTAAATGGTTTGGTTGGACTAGAATTCAATTACTTATAAATTCATAAATGAACTGGTTTAGTTAAATATTTTGGTTGAACTAGAATATAATTAACTATAAATTCATAAATGAACTGGTTCAGTTAAATGGTTTGGTTGAATAGAATATAATTAATTATAAACTCATAAATAAATTGGTTCAGTTAAATGGTTTGGTTGAACTTACCACTCGATTTTATCAGATAAATTTACTTTTGAGTTTTTGTTACATCAATCAATCAAGGGATTCGATTTTAAGAAGTTAATGATGCAAAGATGGTCACAGTTAGAAAACACTCGATTTGGGAGAGTCGCATCCATGGACCAAAAGCTTGATTATTTCCAGTTTTTGAAATGGTTTCTAGCTTTTGTTTTTGAAAACCACATTCTTTTCAATCATGATTTTGGAAAAAATTGATTCCCTAAAGTCTAGGAAAACTAGTTTTTCAAATAACCACCTAATTCCAGATTGTGGCCAATGATAACTTTTTAATTTGTTATTTTATTTTTAAATTCTTTTTAAAATTTATATTTATTCCATGTTTGTCTCCTTTTTAACTCCCACACGTTTGTTTTATCATATCATGTTATCCATTAAACTATGAAATAAAGTACCAAAATGAAAGAAATTAAAAATAAAATTTTAATTATTCAGAATGAAAAATGGTGGATTATTATATTCATGCAGTTTCGAGTTCCAGAACAACAATCTTATATATTAAAATAGAAATCATAACTTATTTCATGTGTGATTTTTTAATTTGGACTATTACTTAGAAATTTTATTAAATGTATTTTACCAAGACAAATAATACATATAATCTTTAAAATACTTTAATCATAATATCTTTTGATATCTTTTCATTTTAAATGTAAATATATTTATTTGAAAATTCTAACAAATCTGTTTTAAAAGATTTTTACAAGATCTTCATTTTCAAAATTATATTTAAATATTTTCACTAATTTTGAAATTAGTTTCAAATATTATTATACATTAATATATTCGGTTATCGTTTATAAAATAAAAAATAAAAAATTCTATAATATTTTGTCTATTATGTAATCATAATCAATCATATTAAAAAAAAATATTATATTGAGCTAAATATAATAAAATTATATTAAAATTATAAATTTAAATATTTTATTTTCGTAAGTATAAATATTTATGTTCAAAAATAAAATCTAATACGTTGGTAAGATGAGTTAACATTAGCAAACTATATAATACATGTATAAAAATTAACATGTATTTCTTTAAAGCTAATAATATAAAATCTTTGTAACTATTTTAATCATAATATTTTTCATTTTAAATATAATATATATTTATATATTATATTTTAAAAATTCTAACAAATCAGTGTAAAAATATTTTAACAATAACTTAATGTATTTTAAGTTATCGTTTATAAAATGAAAAATAAATAAATTAGATCCTATTTTATCTACTTTATAGTCTTTTTTTTTACGTCAAACGGTCACTCAGGCTTGGAGTGGACTGAGTAACCAGATCGGAATAGAACAACCAATAAAATGTAACTTCCTATAGAATGATCTAGCCGTCTTAGCTAAAAAATCTGAAAACTAATTGCGCGCTCGTGGAACATGAATGATATTGAAATCCGGAAAGCAAATCAGCAACGTCTCCATCCTTTCCAATTCTGTCGCAAAGCTAGGCCAGACATGAGGATCCTTTATCATTGCTATCAGCTCCTTGCAGTATGTCCCAAAGTTCTGGCAAGTTGAGTGTTGAAGCATGTTCTCCATTGCCCATTGCAGAGATTCTACTTCCGAATGCAAAGCTGATTCACGTCGATTGAAATTTCTTGTCCCCAACAATTGAATGTTTCCTCCACTGTCCCACCATACCCATCCATATCCACTATACTGAGCCGAGGCTGTCCAAGATCTATCTAGCAAGCAAATATTACCCAAGCTTATGACTTGGGGCTCCTCAGGAATGACTTCTTGTACCACATGTTGTACCACTTCGTTCGCATTAAACCAGACTTGATATTCACTCTCTGCATGTCGAACTAGCTCCAACGGATCTCTGTCTATTCCCCTGAAAAGTTTGTCATTCCTAACCTTCCAAATGTACCAAATTATCCAGAGATAAGGATCTATGTCCTGTTCCGGCTCGATAATGCTGTTTTTTCTCCAGAATAGGTAATCCATATATGCGTAAATGATTGGTACTGGAAATAAACCTGGGCTTGACGGAGTTGATGATAAGGTCCAGACTTGTAGAGCTGGCGGACACTCGAATATAGCATGGGTTACAGATTCTTCTAGCTCTCCACATCTTGGGCAGTAGTTATCACATCTCATATTGCGTCTTGCTAAATTCCTCGTTACTGCCACATGGCCAGTTAACAGCTGCCATATAAGATGACATATCTTCGAAGGTGCTTTTATCATCCAAGCGAAGGCTTGAAGCTTTGTGATACTCGGTTCTAGGACTTCTTTCTCCCCCTCTGTCTTTGACACATTCTGAGCCACCCAATATCCAGATTTAACCGTGTATTGGCCATTCCTTGTGTAATTCCAACAGAATGTATCGCGACGATGTGCTGAAACTTGTGGCCAAACTCCTTATTAGTGGTATGTCCTCCGGATTGACATAATTCTCCAAAAGATCAACATCCCACTCTTTCATTTCCGGATTAATGAAGTCACTAACTCTCATATTAGGATGCATTACCGGCGCTATAGGGAGAGCTGGTCTCGCAGGGGTCGTTGGAATCCATGGATCCTCCCACACCTTGACTTCATAGCCTGATTGTATTTTCTGTCTGATTCCCGTTAAAAGCAACTTTCGCACAGTACTAATGCTAGACCACACGTACGATGGGCTTCAAGCAGAGATTACTCTTAGTGGTGAACTCATCCTATAGTATCTTCCCCTTAAAACCCGGGCCACCAAAGAGTCTGGAAGTTAAACTAGTCTCCATAATTGTTTTGCCAATAATGCCAAATTGAACTCATGGATCATACGAAAACCCATCCCACCCTCTTCCCTTGGTAAGCATACTTTCTCTCATTTCGCCCAGTGTATTCCTCTTTTTGGAGGATTTGAACTCCACCAGAATTTAGCAATGGCACTTGCAAGGTTTTCACATATCTCCAAAGGGAGCAGGAAAGTAGACATTACGTATGTCGGAAGAGCTAGGAGAATAGATTTAATCAACACTTCTTTTCCTCCTTTTGAGAGCCATCTACCTGTCCATCCATTCACTCTATGCATCAACTTATCCTTTAGAAACGCAAAAAGTTTGCACTTAGAGGCACTTATGTCTTTCGGGATCCCTAGATAAGTACCCATTCCACCCTCGTTTTGCATTCTCAACACTTCTTTAATCTCTTGTCTACTTGTTGCATTAATCCGCTTACCAAAGAGTAAGGACGATTTATCAAAGTTGATACATTGGCCTGGAGCTTTACCATACTTCCTGATTACTTTCATTACTTCTTCACATTCACGGGGCTCCGCCTTACAGAAGAAAAGGCTATCATCAGCAAAAAGAAGGTGGGACACCCATGTAACACGGATCCCCGTTATCTTCCCTTGGCTCTCTGCATGATTGAGAAGGCTAGCGAGCGCTTCCGTGCATAGAATAAAAATGAAAGGAGACAGAGGATCTCCTTGACGTAGACCTCTACCTGGAACAATATTTCCTCTTGGCTCTCCATTCATGAGGACCTTATATTTCACCGACGTGATGCTTCGCATTATCCAGGCGATCCAAATTTCTGAGAAACCCATCTTGCGCATGACAACTTCAATAAAAGACCATTCCATCCTATCATATGCTTTGCTCATGTCAGTCTTGATGGCCATCCTTTTATTGCGCCCACTTGGTTTAGTTCTCAGAGCATGGAACATCTCTTGTGCGATCATAATGTTGTCTGAGATGTGTCTCCCAGCAACAAAGGCTGACTGGGTGTGACACCCCCGATCATAGATGACCAGAAATGACACCGTCGTTGTTCCCCGAAGGTCGATCCTAGGTTCCCAGAATAATTCCGATCACCTTAGATCAACAAACTGAGAGCACCGACGCTCCTATCGGATATCACTCTAGGATTTTCAACCCGACAAGCAATACTCGATAGTTGGTTTGTCCCGGACAAGGATTAATATCATGTGAGAACTAGTAGTTTATAAAACATCCTTTATACCTTATTTATTTACTTTAAACATTTTACAAACCATTATAGTTTTATCATGCGGCCTATCGCCCAACAACGTTTTACAGTAAATATACATCAAAAGGTTCGTTGCAAGGACAACAAAAACTACCGCTGATTACGCTGTTTCTTCTAGTCCAAAAGAGAAAAGTGTCTCCCGCCTAATGGTTACCTGCACACACGAATGAGTCGTGAGTAACAAATACTCAGTGAATCTAGAATCACAACACAACAAATCAACACCAGCAATCACAATAATGCATTAGTATGATCATTCAAGTACTAGTACATAATCACTATGAATCTCTTCCTATACATCGCTCCATATCACCCGCCCTTAACTCATAATATATATATATATATATATATTTATAGCATATGCTAAATCCGAAACCACAAAAGGTTAAGAGCTTAGCGGGTAATAAAAATAATTAAAAATAATTAAAATTCATCTCCTTCGGATAATCACTTGATGAACACCCGACACTGGATCGTCACCCCGGTCCTAGTCTGCAATACCGTAACTCCGTGTCTTCGCACAGCTTGAAACGTCACGTGAACTACATACGATCAAGCGACGGCTCTTCATATTACGGTGATATTTAGGTAGCGAGTATTGACCAAGACTTCATATGAATATTACTTACATACTTAACTATATGAATGCATATCAGATTAGTACTTAGACACATATACAAGTCACACATAAACCTCCATGAACACTTATGAGTATTTCGTAAGAGTTCACACGAGTTAAACTCTTCACAAATTTTTAAGAATAATTAGACAACCCCTAGCCATTCATGACTATTGACTGCAGATAAATCATGCTACACTCATACATGATTTATTATCCAACTATCTAGACTCACCATAAAATAAGTCTTGAAACCGAAATTTTAAGAAAGCTTGGAACTGATCTCAAACAAGCTGAAAGGAACCTGAGAATGGACAATGTTCATTACGGTTACTAGGTTTTCTGATCACCACATCCAAACCACTTCATTACAGCTTACCAAAGGAGTACACAGGTACAAGGACGAACTGGAGTGAGACAGCAAGACTAGCAAGCAGCTGACAAAACAGAACACAAGTACTAGCTTTAGATACTTAGTTCGGTTCTGAAGAAGAATTTTAAATAAGATCTTATCAGCTCGATTCAGAACAAGGTTTATCACTTCAGATCAAGTGAAGTTCAGACCATGATAAGATCAGTTCAGATTAAATTAAACTAGTTCATAAAACATGAGCTAATTATTCCAGCAACTGATTTAATCTGAAATATATAAAACTGAAACGATGAAGCTTAAACAACTGATCCATGATAACAGCTTAACTGATCAATATCTGATTCTGATCAAGACTTGACTGAGGCAAGAAGATTAAGCTTACCACAACAACTGATGGACAGAAGAACTCACTTGATCCTCCCCCTTACAAGGTCTTGTCTTTTTTTTCCCTGATTTTTCCTCTGATTTTTTTTTTCTTCACTTTTTCTCTTCTTTCTCACTGTTTTCTCTCTGCAATTTTTTTTTTCTTTCTCTGATCAGTTTGTTTCTTCACGACAAGGAGAGAGGGGAAAGGAAGAGTAATTATGTGATGTCAAGGTAAGTGTCTTGAGTTACTCCAGACTTGGTGATCATATAACAGCTGGCAACTTGATTCATAATCATCAACTAAGCACCTCAATAATTCCTTCCTTTGAAGAAATCTCTCCCAGCCACATAATTTAATTTTAATTAATTAAGCAAGCAAGCACACTGCTTGTGACTATCATGTGGGTTTTTTTTTTTTATATATGAAGGTCATTACACTCTTCCCGTCTCAAAAGAATTCGTCCCCGAATTCTCAAAATATAACTGTGCACACTTCACTGGACGACTGGGGTATCTGAGAAGAACTCTGGGTAATCAGCTCTGAACTTATCTTCATCCTCCCATCTGACAATAATTCTCTGGTCCTTTCCCCAATATACTTGAACTTGAGAAATCTCTCGGTTCCTCAATCTCTTGATACGACATTCGCCTATCCGCAGAGGACTTTCAGGATAGGTGAGGTTTGGTTGTTAGTTCTCTGGTTATTGCGGCTCGACCATATTGGGATCTGGTATATGCTTACGCAACATCGATACATGAAATATTGGATGCATAGGCATATCAGATGGAAGTTCAAGTCGGTAGGCTACTTCTCCAACTTTAGCAACAATTCCGTACTGACCTATGTAACGGGTTGCTAACTTCCCAACTTTTTTGAATCGTTCCTTTCCTTTCTGTGCAGCTACCTTTAAGAAGACTAAATCATTTACTACAAAGCTGACTTCTCTTCTACCGCGATTTGCATACTTCTTTTGACGATCTTGAGCTTTCTTCATATTTGCTTGAATCACTCTTACTTTTTCAGCAGTCTCATCTACAATTTCTGGACCAAGCATTCTTGCTCACCAACTTCTGCCCAACACACTGGTGTTCTACAAGGTCGACCATATAGTGCTTCATACGGTGAATTTTTTGATGCTCGAGTGGTAGCTATTGTTGTAGGAAAACTCTATCAGCGGTAGAAACTTATCCCACGGACCATTCCAATCAAGAATACACAACCTTAACAGATCTTCTAGGGTTCTGATTGTTCTTTCGGTTTGACCATCGATTTCTGGATGAAACGCAGTACTCATGCGCAAATCAGTTCCCAAAGCTTGTTGAAAAGCTCGCCAAAACTTAGCAGTAAAACGCGGGTCTCGGTCTGATACTATATTTGCTGGTACCCCATGAAGCTTTACAATTTCTTTCAAGTACAACTCTGCTAACGTCTCCACTTTGTCTGTGAGTTTCATGGGTAGAAAATGAGCAGATTTGGAAAGACGATCGACAATTACCCAAATTGCATCATTCCCACGGCCTGGCGCCCTAGGTAAACCAGAAATAAAGTCCATCGCCACGGCATCTCATTTCCATTCAGGGATTGGTAGACTTTAAAGTAAGCCACTTGGAACTTGATGTTCGGCCTTTATTTGTTGGCAAGCCTGACACTGAGAAACCCACGTTGCTACATCTCTCTTCATTTCGGGCCAGTGGGATGCTCAAAAGAGAATGGTGTGCGGTTCTTAAAATCTCTTCTCGAAGTCCTTCTGCTTTCGGAACGGTTACTCGACCATTGAATAACAACGTTCCATCACTCGCAACTTGATATCCACCAAAATTGCCTCCAATCAACTGCTCTCGGATCAGGTTAACATCTCTTATTTGACATTCTTGGTTACGAGCAAGTAAACCGGCTTGGCTCACTGCTTGTAATCCGAAAGGTTCTCCTTCCTCACCTTCTAAGGTAGCCGAACTAATCATCTTGAATTCTGTTTCAAGGTTCTGGAGTTCCTTTTCAATATCCACATCAACTTTCCTTCTGCTCAAAGCATCAGCAACCACATTTGCTTTTCCTACATGGTATAGAATCTGCATGTCGTAGTCTGCTACAAACTCCATCCATCGTCTTTGCCTTAGGTTCAAATCAGGTTGAGTGAAAAGATATTTAAGGCTTTATGGTCAGTGAACACTTGGATCTTCTCACCATACAAATATGATCGCCAAATTCGAAGTGCAAACACAACTGCGGCCATCTCCAAATCATGTGCCGGATAGTTTACTTCATGCTTCCTTAGTTGCCTTGATGCATAGGCGATTACCCTATCGTCTTGCATCAGCACACAACCTAAACCAACATTAGATGCATCTGTATACACTGTATACGGTTGGCCAGGCTTAGGAAAAGCTAAGATAGGTGCAGAGGTTAAAGCTTCCTTTAACTTATCAAACGCTTCTTTGGTTTCTGTACTCCACTCATAGGTGACACCTTTGCCAGTTAGAAGAGTCAACGGCTTCGATATGCTTGAAAACCCCTGAACAAACTTCCGGTAATAGCCAGCCAATCCAAGGAAACTTCGAATCTCGGTAACACAAGTTGGACGCGGCCATTCTTTAATAGCAGCTATCTTTTCTGGATCAACAGCAACTCCTTGTTCTGACACTCGATGTCCTAAGAATCCAACTTCTCTCTTCCAGAAACAACACTTACTAAGCTTTGAAAAAAGCTTTTGATCTCGTAGACGGTCGAGAACCATGCGTAGATGCTCCTCGTCCAAGTAATCTCGAAATACGTCATTCATCAAACGCATAAAGGCAGCTGGAGCATTGGTAAGACCAAAAGGCATTACTACGAACTCGAATTGTCCATAGCGCGTCCTAAAAGTTGTCTTCATAATGTATGTCTCGGAAATCGGAATTTGATGATAACCCGAAGCCAGATCAATCTTCGAAAACCAACTTGCACCTTGTAACTGATCTAAAAGCTCATCAATTCTTGGAAGTGGATACTTGTCTTTAATGGTCACGTTGTTGATTCCACGATAATCAATACATAACCGAATACTTCCGTCTTTCTTCTTTACGAACAGCACAGGCGCTCCCCACGATGATGAACTAGGACGAATGAAACCTTTCTCTAGCAAATCAGCTAATTGTTGCTTCAACTCAGCGAGTTCAGATGGAGCCATTCGGTACGGTGCCTTTGCTATTGCAGCTGATCCGGGTTCTAAAGTTATACTAAAAGGGTTATTTCTGGACGGTGGTAATCCCTCTAATGCCTTAAACACGTCTTCGTATTCTCGGACTATGGGGATGTCTTCTAAGTTCTGCTCTTTCTCATCGTCTCATTGCCCAGCAATTAAGGTAACTAGATACACTTCTTCATTCTGTTTCAGAAGGTTCTCTACTCTCAAGGCTGAAACTAGCGACACTCCAACACTCGGTACAATGCCATGGTAAGCTAAAGAGGGTTGGGTATCTCTTTCAAAGAAAATCTTCCCTCGACCACAATCGAGATGAGCTCGGTAACTAGACAGCCAATCCATTCCTAGGATGACCTCGTACCACTCTAAGGGAAGTATTAACAAATGGGCCGGAAACATCATGCCTTGGATAGTGATCGGAACTTCTAAGATGCAGCCTTCGGTTTCAAGAACTTGATCACCGGGAGTTAAAACAGGAATATTTAAATTCACCTTAGTGAATTCTCCCTTGAGTCTAGACGCTACTTTCGGGAGCTACAAAACTATGTGTTGCTCCCGAATCGAACAGGATATGGAATGAATTTCAACCCACAGCCAAAGTACCTATATATAATTGACTTCAAGTTAAATTAATAATTCAACCATTCACATAGCATTTTTTTTTTAATATACTAATGCACCAATCAATTTCTTTTTAAAGATATCACACAGCACTCAATAGGTTAAGAAAATAAACCTGTGATAGGACCCTTCGGTGGTCCCGGTGGTCCAGGTAACTCTAAGGCATAGGCCCTACCATAAATGGCCGGACGCTGCGCTGGTGGTATGGGAAAGGGTAAAGGGGAACGAGATGATCCAGCCTGTGGAGCTCGTGGTGCATCTGAAGGTGTAGGATGGGTACGAGGAAGAGATGTTGCGTAATTTCCCCGCTCTCCACACGTGAAGCAAGTAACACTGGGTGGTACCGCCAGCCTGTATTGTCCTCCATTCGGACAATCTCTAGCTATATGGCCCCTCTGGCCACAACCAAAGCAAGTCTGAGTTCTCTGACGATGTCCTCCTGAACGTCCTCCACGAACTACTCTGCCTCTATGACCTCGATGCATCATGGACGGAGACGGTCGCTGACTCTGAGTAGCCTGGCGTCGTATTTCTGCGGAATGACTCGACTTGAGTTACTCCAGACTTGGTGATCATATAACAGCTGGCAACTTGATTCATAATCATCAACTAAGCAGCTCACTAATTCCTTCCTTTGAAGAAATATCTCCCAGCCACATAATTTAATTTTAATTAATTAAGCAAGCAAGCACACTGCTTGTGACTATCATGTGGGTTTTTTTATTATTATTATATATGAAGGTCATTACACTGGGTTTCCGATATCAGGCCTGGTAACACTTTCTTTAATCTCTGGCATAAGACCTTAGAGATTATCTTGTAGCTGACATTGCACAAGCTAATAGGTCTGAACTGAGCCATTGCATTAGGCTTTGTTGTTTTCGGGATGAGGCATATATTTGTATCATTCAGTCCACTCGCCATTGTCCCCTCAAAAAGGAATTTATTAACCATAAGAGTTAAATCCTCCTTTACTATATCCCAAAATTTTTAATAGAGTCATCTTATCTGGTCCAGGGGCCTTTTCTGGATGCATAGCAAAAAGCGCTAATTTGACCTCCCATTCAGTGACCGGGCCGGTAAGATTGTCATTCATTCCACCAGTGATCGTGGTAGGAACTTGAGCTAGCGTCTCTTCAATGTCCTCTGGATTTGATGATTCAAAGATCTGTCTAAAGTAGCTAGTAGCAATGGGTACTAGTCCTTCTTCATCCTCAACAATATTTCCATTCTCATCTAAGAGCTGTGTGATCTTATTTCTTGCTCTTCTTTGCTTTGTCAAGGCATGAATTTTTTTTGTGTTTCTATCTCCTTCTCTCAGCCAGAACACCCGACTTTTCTGTTTCCAGAACATTTCTTCAGCTTTAAGAGCATCAGAGAGTTCCTTCAAAGCTGCTGCAATTTCCTCAGTTGTGGCATTATCATCTGCATATAAGCCCTCCACTTTTTGGCCGAGTTGACATTATGTTGCTTCCGCCATTCACTCAAGACTTTTCTGCAACTGGAAATATGCTCCATAATCGTTGCATTGGGAGGAAGATCAGGAGATTTCCATCCCTCAAGGATAACTTGCCTTAGCTCCTTATTTTCCAGCCATCTTTTATCAAACTTGAAATATTTTGATCTTCTCATTGGCTTTATGAGAATTTCTGCCAGAATCGGACGATGGTTCGATCCCCATAACCTCATATACTTCACAGTCGAGTGGGGAAACTTCTCATGCCAGTCTGCATTTCCTATTGTTCTGTCTAAGCGACATCGAACAGTTGATCCTCTTGCTTTCTTCCCTACCCAGGAGAGCATGTCCCCAGTGAAAGGAAACTCTAGCATCCCACAATCATGAAGCATCTGCTTGAAAGGGAGGAATGAACTATCAGGGCGTCGTCTTCCTCCTTCTTTCTCATTGTGACATGTTATTTCATTAAAATCTCTAATCATGAACCAAGGTCCATTTCTTGTTGTTGAGAAACGCGTAAGACGCTCCCAAACTTGATCTCGTCTTTCTAGTACAGGGTCTCC
>NC_027753.1:9444505-9450344 GCF_000695525.1 Brassica oleracea var. oleracea
GAATGTTTTGCAACAGCAGCCTTCTGTTCTTCGTCTCAGAAAGGAACACAAGTCCTGGGCGATGCTTCTGACACATCTCCGTAAGGCGTCGAACTGTGAGGTCGTTCCCTATCCCTCGACAGTTTCAATTGATTGTCTTCATGGATGATTTTTTTGGGGGTTTTTTGGACCCCTCCAAACCATTTTCCAAATGAGAACTAGCTTTTGATTTTTTCGACTCGCTAGGACGATTCTTATTATGTTCGGTTCTCTCATAAGAAGAACACCTCGACGAAGATTGTTGCCTTTTCATTGGAGAACCCTTGCTCAATAGCCTTGCCTTTGTGCTTTGCAAGCCCAAAGGAACTCTACTTCTTGGACGACTCCTCGAGGACCGAGCTCTTGGGCGATCCATCCTAGCAGCTGAGCGTGATGATGATTCTGGAGCACATTCCACATCTTCCAACGTCTCAAGTTCCGCTCCCAATAAGTCATCTTCATCACAATCCATCGTCATATCTTGTTGATCTTTCTCGCCAATACCCGCAATGTCCATATCCTTTAGTGCATCTATAACCAGATCATCACCTTTGGGGGATTGTTGCATTGCCTTCTCCGTAGGGGAGAATGTCATTGATCGTGCAATTTCATGTCCCCGAACCGTAACGTTCGTATCATCAGGAGCGATGCATGATGGTGTAACAATAGCACTAGCCAGCTTCTTCCCACTACTGTGCCTCACGTTTTCAGTTCTTGAGGCCACCACCACGTCATGATCACGAACATGTTCTTGTGCGGGAGAGGATTTCGATGCTCCTTCATTAAGTTTTAACGACCTATCAAACGTGTGAAGGCCACCAGACCTGGATTGATTCTCCCTCCACTGAGAAGTCGCACTATGCTCATAGGGAGCGAACCGGCAACCATACCTAGCTGCATTAGTCTTGCCCATCACACAACTATCTTCTGACCGACGTCCATTCCTCTCGCGGTTATCATAACGTCCGTCACGGTTATAGCCTTCATGAGCAATAGAACTCTTGTATTTGGGCTCTCTTTCATCGCGAATAATAATCATCAGACCCGTGCGCTGTAGAGGCAGCCCCATAATGGTATGGCCTAGATGACATACGATCCTTAGACTCATCCATTATTGGCTGTTGTATTGTGTTGTTTTCAGATAACTGGACACGAGCAAAGACTCATGCCTTAACTGTTTGCGCCTTCATCATCTCCACCTTCTTCGAGCAATAAGACTCCTCATGGGTAAGCAGGCCACAGACAGTACAGTGTTTAAACAGCAAATCATACTTGATCGGGATGGTGACTTCCTCTCCAACTGGGGATTGCACTTTCTTCTTAAACACAGGAGGCTTCCTTGTGTCAACATTAATCAGAAGCCGGCCAGCCTCAAGCTCAATAGTATCAACATGGCCGAGCTTTCTTCCAATGTTTTTTAAATTTTTCACTGTCCAAAGATGCAATGGAATTCCAGATATCTCCACCCAAAATGGTATGATCCATGGGTAGTCATCGTGAACTATCGGCTCCCACCGCACCAACACAAACATACAGAAATTATAATGTAAGGTCCCTTGCTTAAGAACAGCTTGAAGATCATCCTCAGATGCAAAGTTGAATAGAAATTTTCCATTACCAAGATCGTTCGCCGTGATTTGATCTTGCATCTTCCATTGAGTAGGCATATACTGGATTAGCTTCTCCACATTTTGCTTCTTAGGGTTAAGAACCTTTCCAATGAGAGACATACGGTACTCTCGTATTGTGTGCGCATCATCTTCATCAAACAATTGGATTGGTTCATCATCTTCTTCATAGATAATTCCTTTCCCTTTGAGATCTACCATAGGAGTAGATCTGAAATGATTTGAAGAACCCATACAATGATATGGCTTTTCTAACCCACTTGGAAGGCTAGATCGTAAACAAAAGGGTTTCGTAGACAGAGATAATAGAAACCGGTGACTTGGGGTAGAAGACAACGAGTTTGACGATGGGGAACGAACCAAAACCGAAGAGTAAGACAACGGAGGGAGAGTGACAGGTGATCTAACGCCAAGGGGCATATAGATCAGGGGAAGATCAAAATCTCAATGAAGATCTTGATCTGAGGAGCCGCCATGCTATGTCGCCTTTCTGATCGCCTTCTATCTACTTTATAGTCATGATCATGTTAAAATACAATTATTATACTTAAATAAATATGATATAAGTATATTCAATTGATAAATTGATAAATTTTATTTTCATAAATATAAATTATTTATTTAAAAAATATATGATGATAGAACTGCTTAAAATTAGCAAAATATATAATACATGTTTAAAAATTAACATATCTTAGAATTTTTTATATACAATAATATATTATCTAAAATGAATAAACATAAAAAAAATATTAGTAAAAAGAAATCCAGCTTTTAAAGACGGGTCATAATTTAGCATAAATTAAATACAAAATAATTTTCAAATATGTTTTATCATGAATATATTAATTTGCTTAGTAACTAAATACAAATACAATAAGATAAATATATAATAAGAAGTGACAAATACATACGGTTTTAAATACTTGATTAATTATAACATATAAATTATAAAATTATTGTATTTGAAATAGTTATATAAACATATAAGTATATGATTAATGTTAAAAATATATACCACTTATGTTCTAAAACAATAATTTATGTATAGAAAAATGAAAACAAACATCCGCGCGGTTGCGCGGATCAAAATCTAGTATTCTTTAAAAACTAAGTTATTGGGGTTTTGTTTAGCTAAATTAGTTTTATAATTATTTAATAAACATTTTACACTATAAAATTTATATTACACTTTATTAAAACTGTTATGTATAACTATTATACATTTATTAAATGGTCATTTTATTTTTTATTTGAATTCTATCTATTACTTTATATGTTAAAAATAATTGAATTACATAATTTTAAATATTTGAATTACATATTTAAATATTTTAATCAAGTGAACGGCACCGGACGATCCTCCAAGTGGTGAAGGAGCAGCAAAATGATAATGAAAGAAGGCACACTTCCAGAAGTCGAGATGTACTCTATTTCAGTTCGAATATAGTTGCTCCATGAGATGATCCACAGGGTGGGCCCGTTCGACATCCTGGTGGAGAAACACATACTCCAAACGAAGCTCCCCCGTGCGGAGGAGAAGTTAAGCACTATCAACGTCCCTTTTGTTGACTGGGACAAGCTTGGCGAATCCTTTATGTCAGCCTTTAGTAGCCTCTCCTACGTTCCCTCCCTAATCAAATCTAAACTTTTAAAAGTTTATGTTTTTTTTTGTTTTTTAAAACATCAGAACATTGCCGTTTCCGGTTACTAAACCTGATAATATGTTTGTTTGTGGTATTATTTGATTGTATTATGATTACTAAGTTTTTCAAAGTTTGACAAAGACATATGTTAAACTTTGTCAACTTCTGTAAAGTTTTATTCCACAGCTTTTGTCACATGGACAACTCGTAAGATCACACTAGATAAGAAATAGAGAAAAGCCATCTCCAGGCAATTCCCAGAGCTAGTCTCTCCTCATTGAAGATAAGTTCATTTGCTTATATTTTTCTTTACATTTCTCATTCTTTGGCAACGTTTTAATCCACATCTTTTATCACATATCTAGGTTATTGACAACTCGTAGGATGATACTGGATACGAAGTATGGAGAAGCTATTCTTTGTGAGAACGAGTTCATTTGATGAATTGTGACATTCCGTCTGATGGTAATGAAGCTGAGTTCCATTGCACTAAGTTTTAATAAGTTATACAATTTTCTTTTTCTTCTTGTATAAATTTCCATAAATCTCTTGTTTGTTTGTTTGGTTCTTTGTCTTTGTATGTATTTTGTTAAAACAATGATTAAGTACCAGTTGTAATGCCAATTTTATTGGCTAAACTCACAAGATTATAGAATAACTTGTTTATTAACTTAAGAAAATCTCTCAAAACTTAAGCTCTCACAATAATCTCTCTCACTTATAAGTTCATGTCACAACTCAACATCTTCTTATATAGAGATCTTAAAACTCCTAATCTTAATAGTAAAACCTTTTATCCTAATCCTAATACAAGTAGGATTAGTATGACTTGAGTTTCAAGCTACTTTCAAGTTTATCTCTAACATTTTCCCCCTTAAACTTGAAATCACCATCTTTCAAATCTTGAACTCCAACCAGTTCTCGCATCTCCTTGAATTTCAATCTTCCTAAGGCTTTAGTGAGAATGTCAGCCTTTTGAAGGCTTCCTGCAATATGCTCTACGTCCACTAGACCATTGTCTATGCACTCTCTGATGAAATGATAACGTTTATGAATATGCTTGCTCCGTCCATGGAACACCGGATTCTTTGTAAGCGCTATTGCAGATTTGTTATCTATCTTAACCACCACTCTCTCACACGGTTCTTCAGTTACTTCAGCAAGTAATTCATGTAGCCAAATTGCTTGTTTTGCTGCCTCAGTAGCTGCCATGAATTCGGCTTCACATGAAGAGAGAGCAACAATTTCTTGCTTCTGAGAGCACCAAGTGATAGGACACTCATTCAGGTAGAACATATGGCCTGTGGTACTTCGTCCATCATCAACGTCAACATTGTGACTACTGTCACTATACCCTGTTAACGTCCATCCTTCTTTGCTTGACCGTAAGAAGTTGAGACCATACGCGAGTGTGCCCTTTACATACCTTAGGACTTGTTTCAAAGCCGTCCAATGCGAGGTTTTAGGGTCATGCATATACCTACTTAATACTCCAACCGAATAAGATAGGTCCGGTCGAGTATGTAGCAAGTAACGCAAGCACCCTATGACCCTGCGGTAATCCTTCTCATCCACACTTGCCTCCTGCTCCGCCTTTGAAAGCTTTAGACCAGCATCCATAGGAAACTGTGTTGCATTGCAGTCAATCATGCTTGTTTCCTCAAGAACTTTCTTTGCATAGCTCTCTTGTTTGATCGATATTCCTTCATTGCTTTGAACCACTTCAATACCGAGGTAATAGGTTAAGAGACCAAGATCACTCATCTCGAATTTGTTTGACATATTGCTTTTGAACTCATCTATCATCTATGTCTTAGACCCTGTGATCAACAAATCATCAACATATACTGCCACAAGTAAAACGCCTCCATCACACATCAACCGGTACAAGGATGCTTCCTTTGTGCACTTGACAAACCTCAGATCCTCTAAGGTTTTATTGAGCTTCTCATTCCATGCCCTCGGGGCTTGTTTCAAGCCATACAACGCCTTTTTAAGCTTATAAACCTTCTCTTCTCTTCCTTTGACTACATAACCCTCAGGTTGACATACATAGACGTTTTCTTTTAGATCACCGTTGAGAAAGGCTGTCTTAACATCCAGGTGATGCACTTGCCATCCTCTTGAAGCTGCTAGTGCTATGATGAGACGTACAGTCTCTATTCGCGCCACAGGGGAGAAGACTTCTTCATAGTCTACACCGTGTCTTTGAATGTAACCCTTAGCTACTAATCTCGACTTATGTTTGTTTATGGTTCCATCAGAGTTTCTTTTTACCTTGAAGATCCACTTTAGACCTATGGCTTTAGCTCCGGGAGGCAGGTCTACCAGTTCCCATGTCTTATTCTTCACTATAGACAGTATCTCATCGTCGCAAGCATTCCTCCATATCTCTTCTTCACATGCCTCATCATAGTTGAATGGTTCCTCGTTCAACATAAGTAACAGTCGTTCTCCCTCGACTTCAGATAAATATACATAGTCTTCTAGGTAAGCAGGAGCCTTACTGACCCTAGTTGATCTTCGCAGTACCGGCTCTGCTTCTTG
>NC_027753.1:9451084-9456441 GCF_000695525.1 Brassica oleracea var. oleracea
CTGTCACTGTCCGAACTATCATCAAAATCCTTGGGGTTTACGTTTTTTTCATTTAGGTAGACTACTTCGTGCATCAATAACCTATCAGCCTCTTGTGTATCCTCTGTTATTTCCTTGATTCTATTTTCGTATGTCTCTTGAAGCTTCAGAAGTCTATCCGGACAACTGGACGCAAAGTGTCCCTTCTTGTCGCACCTAAAACATGTAATTTTTGATATGTCAAACTCCTGATAGGATCTTCCTCGTCCTCGTCCTCTTCCATACGAACGTCCTCCTCTTCCTCTGTTTCGAAACTCTCCATTGTAGTCTCGATTCTCTGAGTTTGCATACATAAGCTTACTCTGTTCTTCATGACCGTCTTCATCATCCTCTCCAACCTGCTCCTCATAAGCTTTTAATCTACCAATGATATCTTCAAAGCTTGTTACCTTAAGATCAAGTACTTGTTCGAGGGACGCCACGATGTGTATGTATTTCTTTCTAGGTAGACTCTTGAGAAATTTCTTGACGAGCTTTGTTTCCTCAATGTTTTCCCCTAAAGATGCAGATTTTGAAGAAATCTCCGATAGCTTGCCAACGAAGTCATCGATTGTATCGGTTTCCTTCATCTTCAAGCGATCGAATTCTGCCATTAGGGTTTGTAAACGAGCTTCTCTAACTCTGTCTGCTCCTAGATGTCGGGCTTTAATGGCGTCCCAAACCTGCTTCGCGGTATCTAACTCTCCGACCTGCAGGATAAGTGCTTCTGGAATGGATTGGAAGAGAAGGGCTGTGGCCATATCGTTTTTTTCAGGCTCGATCGTCTCACTTTCAACGGTTTCCCATACTTTGTGAACCTTGAGAAGAACCTTCATGCGCATTGTCCAAACTGTATAATTAGTTGATGTTAACATTGGACACTTTATGGATGATGGCCCTTCTTTTGATCTCGTCGGTATGGTCGTGATGTCTCCCATCTTTGTTGAATCTGATTTCTGATTTTGCTCTGATACCAATTATTGGCTAAACTCACAAGATTATAGAATAACTTCTTTATTAACTTAAAAAAATCTCTCAAAACTTAAGCTCTCACAATAATCTCTCTCACTTATAAGTTCATGTCACAACTCAACATCTTCTTATATAGAGATCTTAAAACTCCTAATCTTAATAGTAAAACTTTTTATCCTAATCCTAATACAAGTAGGATTAGTATGACTTGAGTTTCAAGCTACTTTCAAGTTTATCTCTAACAGATTTTAACTCTTTTGATTGTTTATATTAAGGAACTACAAAATTTCCAAAGTTTTACTTTGTTAGCAATCACAAAATCAAAGTTTAACAAAAGACATCAAGAATCAATATACGATCCATCATGTCCTCATTATATACAATAGAAGTCATATACAATCCAAATCAGTTGAAGTTTTAAAAAGTTACCAAAATTTTGTAATTACACCAAGTTTAACTAAGTTATACATTTTGGGTGCGTTTTTTTTTTCCTTTTTTTATGGGTAATTTGTGTTTCATTATTGGATTATCCTTTTGGGGATGAAAGAATGAAATGATATCAGTTAAATTAAAGATTGATGTCTTCCACCATTGTTTCAATCAAAGGAAGAAATCAATTTAGGAGGATTGACCCGATGAATATCCAAGTGGATTGGATAGTCTGCTTGGATAGATTGTAATTTTATAGACCATGGATTTGACCCATTTTCATCCATGGTTTATAGGTGTTTTTACCACTTATTATTATATTATAGAGTATATTTATTATATTTATAAGATCAGGAGTGATTTGGGGATAAGTGATGATTTTGGAGTCTTTTGGAGATATTTGGAGTAAACACCCGAGATGACCATCGAACTCGACCATCGGTCGATATTGAAGAGGAATAATCGATCGATGTTCATGTCTTGACATCGATCGATAGCGAAGCGCGCAGAAAGCCTGTTTGGTCACAGCCAACTTGAAGCCTAAGTCTTCACCAATTTACAAGATTACCCCTGACGAGATTTAACCTAATTATATAAGCTTTGCCACCATGTTAGAGGCAAAGTGTGCTTTCTTCTTTTATTAATTTCACAGCAAAGGTTTTCTAGGATTCTGATAGATTGGAGAGAAGATCCAAAGTTATAATTTGTGATTAGAACTCCATTAATATCTATTTACTATTCTAATGAAGTTTTCTTACCTAATTGATGTTATGAATTGCTTGGTCATGTCTGAGTAGTTCCATTGTTAGATTTTAGGGTTTAAATAGGTTAGGAGGGATTAGCCCCAACTATAGATTGCTGAGTTGTGATAATTGTCATTAGGATTGTTCATTAATGCATGTTTCTAGATTAGCTACCTAGAACTTGCCTTATGATTGATAGATAAAAGCGAGAGCTTCATTCTCATCCTGAAAACATTCTAACTGAGCTAAGTTTCTTGCTATAAGGCGAGAGCTTATCTAGTGAGCTTAGTAAGCTACCATTCAACCCGCACATAAAGCTTAACTAGAAGCGCGTCGATCGATATCATTATTGCATAATCGATCGACGGAGCGAAATGTGTATCGATCGATATCCCTATAGGATCATCGATCGATACTTTCTAATTGATCGACATACGATTGAGATCATTAGATCTAGTTAATAGACAATGTCAAAACATGCGAGAGCTGATTGACTTGTTGATTAATTAGTTGAGTTTTACATTATCCTGCATGCAACTAATTAGGCATCTGTAGGATTATAATCCCAAGTTTCCTGAATAAAAACCCTAAGTCTAGCTATTTCCTTTTAAGCACCAAAACCTCAACCAATCAATTGAACAAACATTTGTTCAATAAAAACTGCAATTTACATTTAAATCATTAACCCATCATGCTTAACAAATCATATTAGATTCTTAGGTTCCCTAGCTCCCTGTGAATTTGATCCCTAAGTACTACAACTCGGCCTCGTATTTGAGAGAGTATAAATCACTCCTTAAGGTAATTTGAGTGATATCAAATTTGGCGCCGTTGCCGGGGACATAGTGACCAAGCTCGAGCCAAATCTCGGTCGCTACGTAGCAACCAAACTCGAGCCAAATCTCGGTCGCTACGTAGCGACCGAGCTCGTAGCGACCAAGCTCAAGCCAAAGCTCGGTCGCTACGTAGCGACCGAGCGCTTGTCCCGCTCGGTCGCTACATAGCGACCGGGCTCGAACCAAAGTTCGGTCGGTACGCAGCGATCGAGCTCTTCCGAACATCGATACGACACCAGTTCATGCATTCTCGACAAGCCTTCAAATGCTATCTCCCGAAGACCGTAGCAGGCTCAGTCCATGTTTTCCGCTATTCTAACTCATCGATAAAACTTTACACCTTTCATAAGGTTCAGTCCGAAATCAATCAAAGCCTTTTAGATATCTTTTTCGTCTTTTGTTATCGAGCTGCGACTCAACTAGGATTAGGGTTTTATGTTGCTAGAACTAGGTAACTCGCTGACGGCCCCTGCGGCCAAAGCCTTTGTATTCTCTTGTAATGATCGCAACGCTCTTACGCGAATTCGAAATAAGATCTAATTTCTTTGTAAATTCGTTTTATCATGTTTTCTCATATTTTCCGCATTTATTTGGTTACTTGTCGTTGGCTCTCGCAGAGATCCGGGTCCTCTGGAAAATTAGGGTTTTCCTAAGTTTCCTTATTTAAACGGAAATCGACAGTGCGAATTTCGGTTCCCACAAAGGTGAAACTTTTATTGCATCATTCAATGGCATTTCCAACGTGATCTTATTGATAGCTTTCTTGCAGATCGCTTTATCTAGCTCTCGCTTAGTCTGCGTTTTGTTAGTTGGGAAGGGTTCAGCAGGAGTCGAGAGTCGATCGACATTGTTTCCAGAGTGTCGACCGATATTCACCGTGGTATGTCGATCGACGTTCGTTCTTTCTCCCAATTCTCCTTCTTCCTCCTCAAGGTCGATGGCCTCTTTCTCAGTGTCGGGCCGCTCTCTCTCTCGAGGTATTTCTGACTCGGTGTTGGGACCATCGAGGATTATAGGGCGCAACCTATTTTCACCGGCTTCCTCAACTACAGCATGTTTCTCTGTGTTGTTGATTTCTTTTGCTCTCGGAATGAGGCATTTTCCGCTTCTTAACAACACATCATTAAGTTGACGTTTTGGATTCACGTCAGTCCGCCCAGGGAGACGTCCTGTCTCACTTAAAGTGTCGAACTTCCTCGTCAGCTCACCGAAGATTAAGTTTATCTTTCCGTTCAGGTCAGTGGCAAATTTGTGATTTCCCGTGTAAACTTGATTTAGCCTAAATTTCGCTCTGCCTCGGCGTGATCCAACAGTAGCATCGTAATTTTGGGTAAAGCTATCGGGGTTAGGATACTTATTTTTCAAGATTTGGCTATCTACGAAATCTATTTGCTGTTCTTGTTCAGATAGGGTATCATCATCAGTTTGGTAAATCCCAAATTGGTTATGTCCCTCAAAAGCAGGGTGGGATGAGTCTAGATGTTCTTTAATTTCGAGTAAAGGTGACTCATCTACTGAGTCAACTTTCCTTCCTAACTCTTCGTCCATCATTTCGTAGGATCTTCCCGTAGCTATATTCTTGATCAAACGCTTCGCTTATTCAGGGTTTCTGGTACTGAAGTTCCCTTCACTGGCTGTGTCGAGCGTAATTTGGTAATGAAGATTAATACCTCCGTAAAAGGTAGTAATGAGTTGTGGCTCTGAATAGCCATGGTGGGGGCATTCAAGTTGGTAGCTCTTGAATCTCTCCCATGCGTTTCTGAACGATTCCCATGGACCTTGACGGAATGTGGAGATTTTCTTCCTTACATCCCAGTAGTGCGCCTCATCGAAGAATTGATTGATAAAGGTAGAGTAGTTAGTGCTTGTAGCATTAGCATCAGGCTCAGGGATTGCAGCCCCCTGAGCATCTATCCTCTGACCTGCTGCATTATGCAGATGACCTTCCTGGTCATGCAGGTCTCCCTTATCATCTCGTACAAGTATAAAAGTCGCAACCATGTCTCGCGGCTCAGTATTGATCGATGTCTGGGATGGAAGATGTCGGTCGATAGAAGATGAGTGTCTTCGGTCGACGGTGGTGAGCGAGTATCGGTCGACGGGACTAGTGTCTAGGTCGATGATGGTTGAACGAAATCGAGCGACGAATAAGTGTTGTTGTCGATCGATCGTGCTTCTTTGCGGATTAAACGCTCCAAACTTGCAGGATCTGATGAGAAAAGCAGTTGAGTTTCCTTGTTGCTTCTGGTACTGCTGGGCATGTACCTGAAAATCCAAGAAAAAATTTTATGTCAAGAACTTAACAAAAAAATTAGATGAGTCACCTTTACTCGAAATTAAAGAACATCTAGACTCATCC
>NC_027753.1:9456541-9456685 GCF_000695525.1 Brassica oleracea var. oleracea
GAAGCTCGAGGGGTGATCCAGGTCGCCGTAGGGCGAGCTGAATGAGCTTTCTCAGCTCGCCACACGGCGAGCTGATGCGGACAGTCTCGATTCGTCTAGCTGACTTGTTTTCGTCGTAAAATCTCAACGGAAAGTCCGATTGAG
>NC_027753.1:9459283-9500596 GCF_000695525.1 Brassica oleracea var. oleracea
AGTTGAGTCGCAGCTCGATAACAAAAGACGAAAAAGATATCTAAAAGGCTTTGATTGATTTCGGACTGAACCTTATGAAAGGCTGCCTACGTACCCCTTTCGAGGATCAAGCCGAACGTAGTTCAATTGGTAGAGTTGGACAAGAGATCGAACTGCCTAGGCGAGTTCGTCTAGTGATTGAGTGCCAGTCATAGAAACCGAACTTGTCGAGAAATAAGCCTAAGTTTCTAAGTGCAGAGAGTTCTGAGTCTAAAAGAGTCCTCCCTCATGCTCCTCGCCTAGGACTTCTTATATACTAGCTCCAAGGTCGGTTTACGCTTTTACTCTTCTGCCCTTAAGCCGTCATAGCATAAAATGTAGATATTCCATTTTCCCGGTCTTCATAATTATCTTCAAAACTTCCATATTTATCCGCGGAAACTTGACATTTATCCTTCCTTGTGGACCAAGCGTAAACCGTGTTGTGGTTTACGGGCTTTTGGTTAAGAAATCGCAGGATGGGCCTCGAGTTGTGTTTTAGGTCCCTTTGGGCCGTCTTCCGACTCGAAGTGTTTACTACGATTTCTTTCGATAGGGAACAAACCTTCCGCGGTATTAATCCGCAAAGTTTGATCGATGATTTAGAATAGCGGAAAACATAGACTGAGCTCGCTACGGTCTTCGGGAGATAGCATCGAAGGTTTGACGAGAATGCATGGAGTCGTATCGATGTTCGGAAGAGTTCGATCACTGCGTACCGACCGAACTTTGGTTCGAGCCCGGTCGCTACGTAGCGACCGAGCGGGACAGTTTTGTTTTGGATTGCAATATATGGAACAAAAAATTTCCTCTATCCCTTTGTGACCTAGGTTCCAGCGTGAACCTCATGCCACATTCTGTCGCAATAGCCCTAGGATACAACAAATTCAAACCTACCAGAATAACTTTGGTTATGGTCGATAGATCCGTTAGATTACCTGATGGAGTGCTTGACGACGTGCCAATAAGAATTAATGGCTGTCACGTTCCAACGGATTTTGTGGTACTGAAATACCAGAACGAACCAAAGGACCCCCTTATTTTGGGTAGACCATTCCTAGCTACTGCAGGTGCGATAATCGATGTCAAAGAGGGTAGGATATGTCTAAACATTGGAAACATTCCGATGACTATCGACATGGATAACCTGATAAGACGACCCTTGATCGATAAACAGACTTCCTACGTGGACGATATCTGTGAATTGGCTGAAGAATCTTTCATAAACCTGTGCTCAGACGACCCCCTGGAGAAATTTCTCACAGCTAGTGAAGAAGAAACTTTCAGTGTCGATAGTAGAGCTGAAGAATACAAACGATTAATGGACGTGAGCATGGAAACAGCAAGCTTTGATGACATAGAGGATGATGCTTCGGAAAACAACGTTGATCAATATTTAATAAAAGCTGTCGATCGACAACCATCCTCCTTGAAGGAATGGGATCCCGAAAAGGCACCAAAGATTGAGTTAAAACAGCTGCCCGCTGGACTCAAATATGCTTTTCTCTATAAAGATTCATACCCAGTAATCGTGAACGCCAACCTCACAAACGGAGAACTTGCGTTGTTATTAAATAAACTACGCAAATACAGGAAAGCCCTCGGGTACTCTCTCGAAGATATTCCTGGCATTTCTCCAGATCTATGCATGCACCGGATTCACCTCGAAGACGGTTCGAAATCGTCAGTGGAACACCAATGGTGACTGAACTTGAACTTGAAAGAAATTGTTAAAAAGGAAATAATTAAACTTCTAGATGCTGGAGTCATTTACCCGATTTTGGATAGCAATTGGGTTAGCCCCGTGCATGTTGTACCAAAAAAGGGCGGAATCACTGTGGTGAAGAATGACAAAGACGAACTCATTCCCACGCGAACCGTCACTGGACATCGAATGTGTATCGATTATAGAAAGCTAAACGATGCTACTAGAAAAGATCACTTCCCTTTACCTTTCATCGATCAAATGTTGGAAAGATTGGCGAATCACCAATACTATTGTTTTCTTGACGGATACTCTGGATTTTTTCAAATCCCTATACACCCTGACGATGAAGAAAAGACCACCTTTACATGCCCTTACGGAACATTCGCATACCGCAGAATGTCATTCGGTCTTTGTAATGCCCCTGCCACCTTCCAACGATGCATGATGTCAATTTTTACTGATATGATAGAAGTCTTCATGGACGATTTCTCAGTATATGGATCCAGTTTCAAAAATTGTCTAGATAAACTATGTAAGGTTTTGGCAAGATGCAAAGAAAAGAATCTCGTTCTAAATTGGGAAAAATGCCACTTTATGGTTAACGATGGAATCGTCCTAGGATATAAAGTGTATGCTGCTGGTGTAGAAGTAGATCGGGCAAAGATTGAGGTAATGACCGGCCTGCCGGCACCCACAAACGTAAAAGATGTGAGAATTTTTCTCGGACATGTCGGATTTTATAGGAGGTTCATACAAGATTTCAGCAAAATCGCTAGACCTCTCACCTCCCTCCTCTGTAAAGAAGTTAAATTCGACTTCACATCAGAGTGCGTAAAGTCTTTTGAGGAAATAAAGAAAGCCTTGATAACCGCCCCCATTGTACAGGCACCTGACTGGAATCTTCCTTTCGAAATCATGTGCGATGCGAGCGATTTCGCTGTAGGAGCAGTTCTTGGTCAAAGGAAAGACAAAAAGCTACATGCTGTTTATTATGCCAGTCGAAATCTCGACGAAGCACAAAGAAATTACGCAATAATAGAAAAAGAACTGCTAGCCGTGGTTTATGCATTCAAACAATTCCGTCAATACCTGGTCGGATCGCGGGTCATCGTCCATACTGACCACGCTGCAATTAAATACTTGATGCAAAAGAAAGACGCAAAACCACGACTCCTGCGATGGATCCTTCTACTTCAAGAATTCGACATCGAGATCCAAGATAAAAGGGGACTAGAAAACGGAGTTTCATATCATCTTTCCCGGATAAAAATAGAAAACGACGTCCCTATCGATGACTTCTTACCAACTGAAAACGTTTACCAAACGGAATCGTTCATCGGGAATGTATATCTCACTTCAAAGGACCTATCGATCGACGATGACGATAACGATCCAGTGTCGATCGATTTCGACAATACCAGGTCGATCGACGACGAAATTAGTATGTCGATCGACACTTCAGATATTCTGAGCGAAGATACTAATCCCAAAACCCTCACCTTCGATATAAAAGTTAACATCGCGCACAACAAGCTGAAACCTGACCGTGATTCCCCCGTGGATGAAAGTCTGCATCGAGGAGTGCATGCAGTTGGGCAAGGTTCAAAAGATAGACCTTGGTACGCTGATATAGTAAACTATTTAGCAGCCGACATAGAACCCGAAAAGTTGAGAGGGTACACAAGAAAGAAATTTTTACGAGAAGTTAGGAGATATCACTGGGACGAACCATATCTCTACTAACACTGCTCTGACAGGATGTATAGACGCTACGTCGCCGAAACTGAAATACACGATATTTTATTCCAATGTCATGGATCAGATTATGCTGGGCATTTTGCTACCTTTAAAACGGTATCAAAAATTCTTCAAGCAGGATCCTGGTCGCCAACCATGTTTCGCGATGCTCATGCATTCATAGCACAATGCGACAGATACCAACGAAGGGGAAAAATCAGTAAAACACACGAAATGAAACAGAAATCAATTCAAGAGGTAGAAGTCTTTGACTGTTGGGGAATAGATTTCATGGGCCCTTTCCCTTCTTCGTACGGAAATAAATACATCCTAGTCGCTGTTGACTATGTGTCAAAATGGGTCGAAGCGGTAGCTTCCCCAACAAACGACGCATCTGTAGTTATTAAGCTTTTCAAAAGCATTATCTTCCAGAGATTCGGAGTACCCCGAATAGTCATAAGTGATGGTGGTTCCCATTTCATCATCAAAGTTTTTGAAGGACTACTCCGTAAGAACGGAGTACACAATAGTGTTGCTACACCCTACCACCCGCAGACGAGTGGGCAGGTAGAAGTCTCAAATCGACAGATCAAAGAAATCTTAGAAAAGACCGTGGGCACATCCAGAAAAGATTGGTCTAGAAAATTGGATAATGCACTCTGGGCTTATCGGACTACCTTCAAAACTCCTTTAGGAACCACCCCATTTCACCTGCTGTATGGAAAATCATGTCGCTTACCAGTTGAGCTGGAACCCAAGGCAGCCTGGGCCATTAAATTATTAAATTTCGACATCAAACCAGCTGCCGAAAGGAGGCTCATACAGCTTAACGAACTGGATGAAATCAGACATTTAGCCTATGAGAGTTCAAAGATATACAAAGAGAAAACAAAAGCATATCATGATAAAAAGATCATTTCCAGGCACTTCGAACCAACTGATCAAGTACTGTTGTATAACTCTCGGCTAACGCTGTTTCCCAGAAAACTCCGATCTCGTTGGTCAGGTCCTTTTACTGTTGTGAATACCAATCTTTATGGAGCCATTACGCTTACAAATAATAAAGGAGACGAATTCACAGTAAGCGGCCAACGAGTAAAGCACTATTGGGCTAAACCGCCAAATATCAAGCCCATAAGTTTAGGCCCCCTTCCCGATAATTAGAAAAATCGAATATCGAGTCAAGCTAAGGACTTAAAATAAGCGCTGAATGGGAGGCAACCCATTTTTAATTTCATTTTAAAAAATTTTAGAACCTATATTAAAAAAATAAATAAATAAATAAACAAATTTTCAGAAAACAACATGTCTGTCGATCGACGACGACACCTCTTCATCGATCGATATCGACTTATCACACACGGGCTCATTTAAGTCGACACTTATGTCGACATTCGCACAAACCCGAAAACCCTACGAAAACATTCCCATCTCTTTTCTCTCTAGTTTTTCACCCAAATCCGACGATTTTTGCACTCAATCCACTCGAATTTCAACCATCTCTCCGTTCAGATCACTTAACTCACGCATTATCATGGTATGAACATGAAATTTTCTAAATTTTCGTTCTTCCTAGGGTTGAAATAGAAATCGGATTTGAACAGAGATTTTAGAGTTTCTATCGATCGATTTGTGTTTAAGGAACAATATAATAGGGAATACTGATCGATTTAACGGATTTTGTGTACCATGCAAATCGAATTGCATAATTGGGTTTTTGCAGGTTCCCGCGAAGGCGAAATCAACCGATGATTCACACGTTTCATCGATCGATTGTCGCACCAAAATATCGATCGACATCTGATCGTTCCGTCGATCAATATTGCACCAACCATCAAACCGAACTGAACTCCTATTTTCGTTTATGGTTTTTGGTTGCAGATGTATGAAAGGAGGACGAAGAGAAGGTTCAACGTAGGCGGAAGTAGTGCAGCTCCGCCACCACAACCGGCTCGCGACCAATACCCTTTGCCACGCGAGCACGAAGACAAACATATCCCGCTCTTTGACCACTTCGACGACACACGTAAAGCGGCAAAGAGCGCGGCATGCAGAAACCGAGAAATCGGCGAAGCCTGGGACGACTACGACAGCATATTCTACAATGCGTGGCTGAAGGTTTCCATAGAACCGACGCGGTTCGTCGATCCAGACGTGGTCCGAGCATTGAGCATCCAATTGGACCTCGAGGACTTGTTCGTAGAGTTGGGTATGGGAAACTTTGCTACTCACCCACAGGTTCTCTATCCGGAGTTGGTCCGTCAGTTCATGGCCACCGTGAACGTCTACTATGCCAACGAGAGGGCAAAGAAGGCTAGCGAGGGTGTTCTGACCTTCTTCATCCGCGGCATTCGCTACAGAGTCCCTCTTTTGACTCTCTTCACTATCTACCGGTTTGAGACTGAGTGCCAGCACGCCACCGAGATGGATAGGGACATTTTGGAGCCACATAGCCACCGGCTTCTTCGACGCCGCCAAGACCGTTCAGTCGGACATTCGTCACCCGACTCTGCGCTATTTCATGAAGGCCCTTGCCAACACCTTGTTGTGAAAGATGGAACCTAGTAAGGTTCGAGTCCAGGAGCTCACTCTGGTTTACTACGCGGTGAGGAGTTTGGTTCACATGGAGGACATCGAGGAGCATCTGGCCAAGCTCAAGATGAAGCCTTTCCAGTCAACGGGAAAGAAGAGGGAGACGGTTGGGATCCTACTTACTCCGATATTCGTCGGTTGCGGAGTCCCTTTAGACGATGCCGAGATGGATGACCGGATCGTCTACATGGTGCAGCTCACCTCACGAGCGCACAGTGGCTCAAAGATGACTGCGACTGGTGTTTCAGGGATGAGGACGGCATACACTTGGTGAGGCTCCCACTCCCGTCACTCACGGACTTCGCCCATGGCCTTACCAGCATTCAGTTCCGACCTGACCCTCTGAGATCTTGCATATTTACATTGTTTTATCCATTCACCCGTGTGCATTTTGATCATATAGATTAGGATTTAGCCATGTTTAGGTTGCATTTTGCATACATGAGTCTTTATCAGGTATTGGAGTACCACATGGAGTTCTTGGAGACATTTGGGTGCGTTTGGAGCTCAAAAGAGGTGATTAAGGTGATCATGCGACGAACAAGCCGGGAGAGACGTCTTCAGAGCGACACAGCCAGGTCGCTCGCGACGAAACGACCCGGGAGCAACCTCTCGCAGCGACGAGCCGAGGTCGCTCCGCGTCTATTTGTTTGGCCGAATTAATTTTCTCAAGGGTCTTTTGGTCATTTCATTATGCATGTTTTTTACTTTCTAAACCTATGTTTAAGTATCTTTTGTAAGCCATTGGAGGCAATAATCTCTTTTTCTGGAGAACAACTAGTAAAAACTTCTTTTGATTCAGATTTCATTGCTTTAATCTTGTGTTCTTGTTGATTTCTTATCTATTTCTCTACATGATTAATCTGATATCCACCATGGGTTTAAGAGGAATCATGGAGATTAGTGAGTAATCACCTTTTGAATTCATGGGTTAGGGAGATCAAGGGTGATTAGGTTAGTTCTATGATGTTTTAGTGTAGATCATTCTTGTTCCTTGCTAGCAGAGTATTCATAATGCATCTTCTGAGTTGGCCTCTTAAAAGTTGATCTTTAGGCATTTCCCACCCACAAGGTGTTTGATGAAATGCCTGAGACAATTCTCCTAAGCTTTTAACATACTTTACCAAAGACATTTGTTGTTAAAGGTGTTAAGATAGCCAATAGACTTGTTACTAATGATTGCTTTCATATTATTCAACCAAAGACATTTGATGTTTAAGATATGTTAGTAAATGAACATTCATCTAGACATACAGTTTGTTTAAGATTGTGTCTAAGCTTAAGGTTGATAGTTTGATTGATCGTTTGCCATCCTTAGTTCGATACTTGATCACCCAAGGTCTAATCCCTGTGCCCATGAGTTCTCTTTTCCCTTAGTCAAGAAAGTATCATTCTGTAATTGCTTTCTAGTATTAGTCATAGCTTAAAACTCATCTAAATCATTGGTTGCACTTAGATTAAGTGAGTACTTGCATTCTCATTGCTTTGATATCCCTCAGAACTGGTTCGACAATCATTTATACTACAACATCTGTCTTAGGAGCCTTGAAAACTCCTAACATCACCCTCGCCTCATCCGAGCCCCAGCTGGCCAGCCGCGCAGCTACACGGTCCAGCGCGCTGGAGGACCTCAGCCGCATCAGCCCGAGGACGCACTACCGCCATTCCCTCATATGCCAGACATGTCTACACGTCCCGAGGGAGACTTCCAGCGCGTCGTAGTCGATGCTCTCACTGCCATCTGGGCTAGAATCTCGAGATGTCGTTGTTCGAGCAGGAGGAGTGTACGAGCCAGCTCACCATCGGCAGCAGGACCATCACGCCAGCGCAGAGACACCTCCAGCGACGACACCACTGATGAGGACTAGTCCTCATATCTCTATCCCTATCTACTTATGTTTTCCCTTTTATTTTCGTACTCTTAGGATTTACTTTTGAACTTATTATTTTATGTTATGACTGGAGTTTATCTATTTTGCTAATCTTGCATGTGTTTGAATTGTCTAACAGAGCTAACCTAGCTGACTGACGCTAATTCTATGATGAGTTAGACACATGGATACGTTGCAGCTAGCGCAGACGTTTTCTGTGTCTACGCTGTCGATCGATAAAGAGACGGTTACGTCTATCGACAGAGATGCGATGATATCGATCAATTATGCGGTGTACATGTCGATCGGTCCTCGAGACAGAGGGTAACACATTCTTTTCTCTTGTCTAACATCTAACCAGTATTTATTATTCTCTAACCATTCAATCTTAGACTAATTATCACTGGGGACAGTGAGATTTAAGTCTGGGGGAGATATTTACTGATATCAGTTTGCTATATGATTTCTAAAAAAAAAAAAATTGAGTCAAGAAGGGAATAATGATCTTATTAGATTTTTGCTTGTTATATAATCACTCTTCTAGCACCATTTTAAACTTTCTGATTGCACATAGTACTAAAGATACTAAAGTGGATCAACCTGTCAACTGTCCACACTTGCTGAGATTGTTTGAAGGAACCAAAGCTGACCTCCAACACTAAACTTGACACAACTGCTTGTCTTGGGGCTTGGTATACATGGGATCAGATTCTTCAAACAAGTCTGGAAGGTAAAGCCTTGTGTAGATTTATCACCTTTTCTCTCTCTATTTCGACCCTAGATTAATAGGTAGACTGAAAAAAAAAATTATTAATTATAATTTTATTAATTAGGTGTTAGTTAGGTGGAATCCGAACAGGACTTGGTGGTTAAGGCTTGCTTCATAAAGATTCCAACAAAAAAGAATTCGAACGGGACTTGGTGGCGGCAATCATCAAGGTTCGATTCATATGAATTCTTGGATATAGGTCAAAAGGAAGTGAACAGGACTTAGTGGCAACCACCATTAAGGCTTGATTCATGGAAGCATGTCCAATCTTGGACAATGATCTTACTAATATAAGCAGACTTTGACTAAAGAAAGAAATTAGAAGAGAGAAAAGATAAGAATTAACTTTTACCTGCAGATCCAGATACTTATTTGAGAATCCTTGCATTATGTGATCGATATTCCCAAAGTAAAGCTTACACTTTTATTTATGCAAAGAAATGAGGTTGGTAGAGGGAAAGTCAGATAAGATCTGTTGAGTTGTTGGCTGGAGGAATTTGGTTGCTATACTAGGATATTGTATGATGTGCTTCTAAAGTTAGGATTTCATTGATATGGTTAGCAATATTTTGATGATTTTGAGTTTTAAATCATGTGATTTCCTGATGTTTTTAAACCTCTCTTAGAGAGACTGCTCTAGTATGTTTTGCTTGAGGACAAGCAAAAGAGTAAGTCTGGGGGAGTTGATAGACCATGGATTTTACCTATTATTGGCCATGGTTTATAAAATTTTTAAGAAACATTTACTACTATATAGAGTCTATTTAGAGTATTTACAGGTCCAGGTACTATTTGAAAAGAAATGATGTATTTGGAGCTATTTGGAGATCTTTTGAGCTTCGCTGGAAGCAAGAGATGGTCGACGGTCGCAATTCAGTATCGATCGACAGTTACCACCAAATATCGATCGATGTTGGGTTCCTCACATCGATCGATTATGAAGCCATCCGAGAATTAATGACAAATTAGAAGATTTCAAGTTTCACAAAAGTCTTAATAATTACATCATTAGTCCCTGGCCGCCTTTTATGCTATTTATTAGGGTTTTGTATCATTTTAGAGGCAGACTTGCCTATAGACCTTTTTTAGACCTAGTTTGGAGGAGGCATGAAACCACCATTTGAAAGAGGAGAGCTTAGGTTTGGAGAGATAGATCATCTACTGCAAAACAGAGAAGATCTTGAACTCCCTTGTTTTCATTATTTCTGTTACTTTTACTATTTATTTTATCTAAGTATTATTCAGACCATCATAACCATGTGTTTCATGAATATGTCTGAGTAGTCCTTACTGTTAGATTTAGATTTCTCAAATGGGTTGATAAATGTAATACTGACATAACAATTGCTAGGATGTTTAGAAATATAGTTCCTCCATCTAGTTGTGCTTAAAGCTAAGTTTAGGATTGATCACCCTTTAAACTTAGATCTTAGGATTAATTGGGATCAAGCCATTGCTTGACTCAATACCTGAAAATAACTAGAATGATCTAACTGACTAGATACAGACGAGAGTTGGTCTAGTGAGTTAGAGAACATAAATCAAACTTGTCTGTAAAGCTTTCTTGAAGAAATATCGATCGACGCAGCGATAGCCTTGTCGATCGATATTTTGAAAGGTGTATCGACCAATATTCACAAAGAATTATCGATCGACACTTTCTCGTGATTAAAATACGAGAGTTGAGATCCGAGATCCAGATTAGATAATCAAATAGATTATATTTTAGTTTGAATTTAAGAACAATTAATATTAATAAACCCCTAATTTCCTAAGTTAAGTTTTACTTATCATACCTGATAATATACATGAATCTAGCTACTCCAACCAACTGTTAACAACCTCAAAACAATCAATCGAGCAATAAATTTGCTCACCAATCCATTTACTGCTTTTAAAACTTATAAACCATTCAATCTAGATTCATTTAAAGACCATAATCTATTGTGTAATCCTAGAGTCTCTGTGGATTCGATCCCTAATTACTACATCTGAACCTCTTATCTGAGAGAATAATTCACTCCGGTAATTTGACTGATATCAAATACATGTCAACGGATCAGTAACGTATAATGCTGTGAAATACAGCAATTTATTTATATCTCACAACGTCATAACTTATTTAAAAGAATGGCGAAAACTTTAATTCAGTTATTAGTAGTAATTTGACTAAAAATTTAGTAATATTTTTATACTAAAAATTCTGAATTTAGACTTCTAAAAATGTGAAATATATAAATTAATAAAAATACTTACTAGAATTTTTTTGGTATAATGTAAGTCAGATGTAAATTCTCATTAAACAAAAACTCATTAATTATAACTAAATAATATATTTATCTTGTTTAAAATTAGTTCTAAGCGTCACCATTGAAAGTAATTACTACCGAGGGGAAGAGGGTTAAGTAATTGCATAAAATACATGTTTTATTATACTTTTTGTCGACATGTTTAATTGTATTAGATTTAACATATATTACTTATACATATTAGTTGGTGTGAGTCTGTGAGATTATACTTGAAAATTTTATGTCCAACAAAATAAAATTTATAGACCCAAAAAAGGAGCGTCAGGGAAGTAGAAAACCACAAGAAAAAAAAAATCACATCCAAACACATATTTACACGAAATAAATTATACGGTCAAAACACCATAATTATAATTAACTTCAATTTTGAAAGACTAAATTTTTTTTAAAGGAGCATTAAATTATTTTTGTTCATAAATGATCAAATGTACAATTTAAATACAAATTAATTTTTTGACCCGAACTTCCAAAATTTAGAATTATTTTGATTTAAAAACTTTATTTAATAAAAATTATAACTGCAGCTAATTTATGCATTTTAATTTTTATATAATTTTATTTAAATTTGTGTTATTTTATTTAATTTTTTTAAGTTAAGTTTAGATTTTTTTTATAAACTCAATGTGACATCTTGATTTATGTTATACGTGGAGGGTCTTAAGAGTTTTGATTTGAATACTTATTTTAACAAAGTAGCTTATTTTTTTGGGTACACATCTGCTTAGAACTGAAGAGTCAAGAGTACTTATGTTAACAAAGTAGCTTACTTTTTTGGGTAGGCATCTGCTTGGAACTCAAGAGTCAAGAGTGCTTAATCTGGAGTAATAGAAATATGAATGATTTATCGGAAAATGATCCGCGATATCGTGAGAGTGTGGTCCAAGCATGGAGAAATGTCATGTGGTGATTTTAAAGCAAGTAAACAAGACTAACGAGCCTCCAAAAAATATTAACGCACCGCCCGTCGTATGAAATGTGGATGGTGCATTAGCCATAGGAGGTTGGAGCGTTACACTTAAGTTTTAATTTTTTTTTTTAAAAACATTATATATAGATTTTCTTCATTTAAATATTTTAAAATTTCATAAAAAAAATTTAGATATAAATATTAACTTTGTGAAATAAAGCGAAAGCCTTAATTTTTAATATTAACATATTTATATTTTAAATTTTGAGGAGTAATATTTTTACATTTACAAAAATATATAGTTATTCTATTAACTATCATGTACACTATAGTGGAATATCATAATTTAAAAAATATATTTTACTTTTAGCAAACTAATCATTGTAAGTTTAATATGCATTTGGTTAATTTATAATATTTTTTGTATTACGAAATAACATACATTCATATAAAATTTTATTTTCATTTTAATATTATATAGTCAATCTAAAATTTTATATAAAGATAACTATATAACATCAAAATCGCATAATTCGTTTTTTGGTGTGTCTCGGATTTTTTAGTTTATTTGTACAAATGAAAATTAAAACAGAATAACACATCTTTTAACATGTCTTGCATTAGTTAAATTTGTTTTAAAGATTTTTTACTATAAATTATTTAATGTGTTTGTTCAGACTGTCTCAAATATGATTAATAAATTGCATGGGATAAAAACTATAACAGTAGAATATCAATTGTAACATGTTTCAATTAATTTAATAGTTTAATTTTTATCATGTAAATATATATTTGTTTATCAAAATTGTATTCAAAATCATAATTATAGTAACTACCACTAATTTAACATTTACTTTTGTATATCTATAAATTATTGTATTTTAAATATTGAAGTTTTTCTTATTTTGTGCATATTTATTTTTATAATTTACAAATTACTTAATACATTAAATTATTTAAATATATTTATTATTTAGTTTAATATTTAATGATTCTATAAATATATATACATAATTTTATAAATTTTCTATTGTATATATAAGGAGAAATTAATTTAGTATTAATTTATAATAATAATTTAGTAATAATTATGAAATTATTTAGATATTTATAAATTTTGAGTCTTTAAAAACTGTATATTTATATTAATTAATGATATAATAAGATTTTATTAGTTTGTAATAATTTTTTATGAATGTCTTTTTATTTATTTGTTTTAGAAATATTTAAATATTTAATTGAATAATCTAGTTGTTAAGAGACAGCAGACTAAGGTTATGTTCAATTGGTATTTCTATTTTAACAGTATAGATAAATATTATATTGAACAAAATGGAAATATTAAATATATTTTTTAATTATAAAAATATATTTTTGAGCTATAGAAGGAATGCAAGATAGATGGTAGAGACATCAACTTTTAGACATATACATTCAGCTTATTTCAATATTGAAATATCATCTTGATTCTTCAAAGAAAACTTTAAAATCATTAGCACTATAATCCATTCACTCCCATTTCTTTTTCTTGTTTTACACTTTCTATATTATCCCTTTGAAATTTGTATTATTCGAAACAATCATAACTCTTATATTGTTTTTACTCTTATATTGTTTTTTTATTAATATTAACAACACAATGTTTTTTTTTATAATTCGGGAACAAATCCCAGTCCCAAACAGATCTAAACTAATCTTTTGGAAGCGTGTGATCTATGAATAAGCTCGCGCACCGAGCTTACAGATAGACCGATATATAAGTGGGATGTCCAGAAATAATCGTGAAATAATTCCTTACAGCAAGGTTCGAATTCACAATATATAGACCATGATGTTCCGGACTTAAAAACACGGCTACAACATTGTTCATCTAATAATAAATAACTATAGCTAACCCAATACTTTTTTTTGAACAACTAGCTACCTAATACTTAGTTTAGTTTTTCGAAGACGGGTAACTACTAAATGTTTTTGTAATTCTTTTCACCTGCTAAATCATAAAGGGATAATATATTTTATCTGGGTATGTTCATCAAATAAGTAACCGTTATAATAATAACAGTATACATTTTCATAGATATTCTGGAGCTCCTTCATTTCTATAACTTTAATCAAGTTCATATCTCAAACCAACTCTTTTGGTACTTGTGTTTTATTCACCGCATGAACTTTTCTTTGATGTTTTGTATGTAAATTTAATGCTATTTATTTTGTTATGTAAAATATATAGTAGATGATGTATATCGTTCGAAAACTATTTTTATTTAACTTTAAAATGCATATTTAAATTGTTGGTGTTTTACATATCCATATCTATTGTTAGATCGAGATCATATATATATATATATATATATATATCATTTTTTTCTTGTTTTCAAATTATTTTGTCACTTGTACTATGATTACAATTTTTCGTGTTAAAAATCATCGAAAACATTTTCCTATTTTTTTTTTTGAATTTCTATGTATTTGCTCATTTTTATAAAATATAATATTTAAAAGGAAATTTTTGTATATAGGAAATTTCTGCATTTCCGAATATTTCTAGTGCATTAAATTGATCTATTTAATCTAATCTTTACATTCTTTGACTACTATTGGTAGAATTAACATTAGGAATAATTAAGCTTTTATTCGTTTTAAAAATTTCAGTGGAAATTTATAAGATATGAATTATCAACACATATTATAAATCTTTAATATTAACATGCATATTAAAAACTAAAGTAAGCAATACGACGAAAATGACATTGACAAGAAACCGAGGCGGTAAAACTAATCTAGCTACCAGCTAAGCAGTGGAAAGGGCAAAAATTTAAAGCGAACTAAAATGGTCGGAGATGAGGAGACGGTTACCACGAGCTACCGAAAGAGAGGTGCACTTAAAATTAATTGCTACGGCTTCTGCAGCTGCCGTTACTCGTTATTTTTGTAAATGCTGTTAAAAATTGAAATTTGATATAATTATCATTTTATCAAAAAAAATCATGCACATTAAAATATGTTTCATAAAATTGATTATGTCAAGAAACGTTTGTGTATAATGGTTTCTCTTATCTTATTCATATGTGCCGTCAACCCCTTATATACAATACGATCTCCTACGAACGTTTAACCTAACGTTAAAGTAAAAGACTAATATGGACAAATACACTTAAGGAAAGTTTCATATACATAATCTCCCAATACCCCTCCTCAAGCTGGAGAGTGGAGATCACACACACCCAACTTGCCAATAAACTTGTCAAACTCCTTCTTTCCTAGTGCTTTGGTAAAGATGTCAGCCAGTTATTCCAGTGTAGAAACATGCTTTGCCTTGATAGTACCTCGAAGTAACTCATCTCGTATAAAGTGACAATCCTTCTCGATGTGTTTCGTCCTTTCATGAAATACCGGGTTCGCAGCAATGTGTAAAGCCGCTTTACTGTCACAAAATAATGTCACCGGAGGCTTGTGTATTACGCCCATGTCCACTAACAATGCCTTAACCCACATAATCTCCTTCACTATAAGCGTCATGGCTCTATATTCTGCTTCCGCCGAAGAAAGAGACACAACCTTTTGCTTCTTCGTTTTCCAAGAAATAGGTGAATCACCTAGCTGAAGAAACCATCCACTAGTGGACCGCCGTGTTAATGGACAGCCTGCCCAATCCGAGTCACACCAAGCCACCAACGAGAGCTCTACATTCGCATTGAGAAGAATACCTTGGCCGGGATTTCCTTTCAAGTACCTCACTACCCGTAAGGCTGCTTCCCAATGTGCTTGCTTTGGTTTCTTCATAAACTGTGATAACACATGTACAGAATATGAAAAATCAGGTCTAGTAACAGCCAGATAAATCAACCTTCCCACAAGCCGACGATAGCCAGCAACGTTCTCCAACTCAGCCCCATCATCTAACGCCAGCTTTTGATTCTGCTCCAAAGGGAACGCGACCGGTTTAGCAGCGGAAAGACCAGTGTCCATTAGAATATCAATCACATACTTCCTCTTGCACATATAAATTCCTCTCGGACTCCTAGCCACTTCAATACCCAAAAAATCTTTCAGCAATCCCGAATCCTTCATTCGGAAACATTTACTCAAGTAGTCCTTGAAGGTAGTAATAATCGCCAAAGAAGAACCCGAAATAATCAAATCATCGACGTATACCAAAACATGCAGACGCTCACCACTGTTCTCCAGTCCAAAGAAAGAATAATCAGAGACTGACTGAGTAAATCCATAGTCACGTAGAGCAGTACTCAGCTTCGCAAACCAGCAGCGCGGTGACTGTTTAAGACCATATATCAATTTGCGTAACCGACATACCTTAGTAGCATCCGAACCTCTAAAGCCTGGTGGTAATCTCATATACACCTCCTCGGGTAAATCACCATGAAGGAATGCATTATGTACGTCCATCTGATGAACTTCCCAGTTCCGAGCCGCAGAAACTTCAAGAAAAGAGCGAACCGTTGTCATTTTAGCTACTGGAGAAAAAGTCTCATCATAGTCACTGCCTTCCACCTGCCTATTGCCACACGCCACAAGACGAGGTTCATAACGTTCCAGAGTTCCATCAGCTCGAAGCTTCACCGTAAATACCCATTTGCAAGCTCTCGTTTACCTTTTGGTAGTGTCTCCACCGTCCAAGTTTCATTCTCTTCCAGTGCATCAATCTCAAACCGCACAGCATCACGCCAAACTTTTAACATGACAGCCTCAGCATAATTCTTAGGAATCGTATATGACATCAACTCAACATGATAAGCTTTATGTGAATCAGAAAACCGTTCAAAGTCCACCGTAAATGACAACGAATTTGGAGCTGGTGACACCTCATGCATTGGATTAATGGTATGAAGAACATAATCTTGGAGCTTCATGGGACGTCTCTTCTCACGTTGCCCTTTACCCAGCGTAATCACATCTATATTAACCATATCTGGTGAGACCGGAGCTTCTCGTTGTAGAGAAGTAGGAGGTGGTACTGATGAAGGCACTGACCCTGAAGCAACAAGTGTAGGATCAGTATCTGGAACACAAGACGAAATGATAGGTAAATCTGATCCAGCCATGCGAGTCCCCATCTCCTCTTGAAATACAGGGACGTCATCCTCCTCTACCTCAGTCAAACCGTCCTCTGTATCAGGGTCGGATATGAGTATATCTGGTGATGCAGGTTCTGGGAATGACTCACTAGACTCCTCAGAAACGACTCCATGACTTTCCATATGCAGCAGCGGATTATCATCAACGTCATGCACTGTAGGTTCCATCTCAGATGGAAGCTGTTGTAAACCAAGATCAGTACCAGTCGATATAACCTGAGCAAAAGGAAATTCTGCCTTAGCAAAAACAACATCTCTGGAAGAAAATATCTTTTCAGTTTCAGGGTTGTATATATGCCAACCTTTCTTTCCAGATGGATACCCAATAAACACACCTTTCACACTTCGAGATGCAAACTTATCACCCATACGTTTTTGATTGTGAGAATAGCATAAACAACCAAATACTCGTAAGTGTGAGAGAGGTGGTGGTCTATTATATAACCTTTCGAATGGAGTCTTCCCATTAAGTATAGGTGTCGGCGTCCTGTTAATAATATAAGCTGCAGTCATAACACATTCTCCCCAAAACTCCATAGGAAGAGAAGCTTGAAACCGCAGAGCGCGTGCCACATTAAGTATGTGTCTATGCTTACGCTCAACACGACCATTCTGTTTTGGTGTCCCCACACACGACGTCTCATGTATGATCCCCTTTCCTCGAAAATACGAAGTCATACACATGAACTCAGTACCATTATCACTTCTGATACACTTCAGCGATGTACTAAACTGTTTTTCAACATAAGCAATGAAGTCTTTTAGCGTCGCAGAGACACCTTGCTTAGTCGGCAACAAATACAACCAGACACTCCGAGAAAGTCATCGATAAGAGTAAGGAAGTAACTGGCTCCACAATGAGCCTTTGTTCTGTAAGGACCCCATAGATCACAATGCACCATCTCAAATAAGGTAGTTGTTTTATTAGAACTTGTAGGAAAAAGACTCCTTGCTTGTTTTGATTTTACACAAATCTCACAAACTTTATTCTGAAAACTCTTATCATGAGACAAATTTGAAATAGATAAACGATCTAAAACTCCATGAGAGGGATGTCCAAGATGCTGATGCCACACTTCTACAGACGCCTTATCTGTTCGAGTCATCGCTCCAGCAAACTCCATCCCTCGCAGAAAATACAGTCCAGACAACTGTTCAGCCACTCCAATCAGCATCTTGGTAATGTGGTCATGTATCAAGCACAACCGATCAGTAGTCTGCATAATACATCTCTTCTCCTTAGTTAATTGTGAAACAGAAATCAAATGGCATTGCAGTCTATCCATAAACAGAACATTCTGAATCGTAAGCAACGGACTCAAAACAACCGTTCCTTGCTGTGTAGCATGTGTAACTCTCCCGTCAGGTAACTTAACTTGCAACGGAATCACTTCTCGAATATCAGAGATAAAACCAAGAGTGCCAGTCATATGATTCGTTTGCGCCTGAATCAATAATCCAAGAAGATAAGAAAGACATACCAGTTAGCTTCTCAGCCTGTGGTTTGCGTTCATTCAGAAGAGACACTAAAGACTTCCACTGCTCGTCTGTTAACCCAGTGAGGCCAGCTCGATCACTCGCTGTAACTTCATGAGCCGATATCTCCTGATGTACCAAACCTCCAGTAGACACCAAATTAGCTCGTGCAGCAGGTCTCTCCTTCTGCGAACCACGGCCTCTTCCAGTCTGTGGTCCAGATGATTGCTTACCACGTTGTAGCTATCCCCACCACTCAGGATAGCCCAACGTGCAGAAACAGTTGGAGGCTAGATGTCCATTACGTCCACAACTTGAGCAGTGTTGTTTCATTCTTTCTTCCTTAGTAAGGTACGTCTGTTGAGAAGAACCTGATCCTGCAGAGTGACCAGAATTCCCTGAACCAGTTGAGTACTGTCCAGTTCGAACAGCATGTGCAGAGTTCTCGTATTTCTCATCCATAATTCGATATGTCTTCTTCGAGTCTTCATCTTGAAGTAAGACAATGTATGCTTCATCAAGTGATGGAAGCGGGTCTCGAGAGAGCAGGTTTGACTTCACTGCTCCATGTATCGCCTCATCAATCCCAGTCAAGAACTCGTGTAACTTATCTTCTTGACGTTCACGTTCCATCACGATCCCAATAGGGCAACCACAGCTCTTAGACTGCCTGAACTCGGCAAGAGACGTCCACAGCTGCATCAATTTTCCATAGTATTCTTCAACTGATTGTCCCTGTTGTCTTCAGGTTGCAATTTCAATTTTGATTCTCTGAACTCTCTGTCCATTCTTCACAGAGTATCGGCGTCGTATATGCTCCCAATACTCGCTTGCCACATCGAAATTGGAGAGCGTTGATCTAATACTCTCTGAAATCCTGAGCCTCATCCAAGACATAACTAACGCATTGTTAGTCCACCAATCCTCCAAACCTCCCGAATCCTCGCTTGGTTTTGGAATCGTGCCATCCACGAAACCAAACTTCTTTCGAGCCCTAAGAGCCATCTTCAAGTTTCCAGACCACTCACTGTAATTGGATCCTTTTAATAGTGGTTGAGAGATCAACGATCCCGGATTATCACTAGAGGATAGATCATATGGTGATATGGTCCGTCGTTTAATCTCAACCCGTAGACTCATCTCTGCCGTCGTCTCCTTAGTCTTCGAAGTCACAGATGATTCGACACCTTTCTCGCCATCCTTCTCCATCGCGTATCAAGGAAAAGAAAGAACTGTGTATTATGAAGTATAATGAAGAAACAAGTATAAGTTCGAGAACACGATCAAAGTATAGGATCAGTGCTCTGATACCATGTCAAGAAACGTTTGTGTATAATGGTTTCTCTTATCTTATTCATATGTGCCGTCAACCCCTTATATACAATACGATCTCCTACGAACGTTTAACCTAACGTTAAAGTAAAAGACTAATATGGACAAATACACTTAAGGAAAGTTTCATATAAATAATCTCCCAATAGATTAATCATAATTACTTAATAAAGAACAAATGATTAGGAAAAAAGAACAACAATTAAGATTTTCATAACTAGACAAAATACTGAGCATTGAGAGGGATGGGTAAGGGGACAGCGTTGGCTGGTGAAGACTGAAAAGACGGTATCATGAAATTTCACGTGTAAACGATAGCTATTTTCTAATTATTGTTTTTAGTAAGACAGCTAACCAAAACAAATTTCAAATGAACGTTATCTTTGTGATGGAAACCTACCTCCATTCGTGTTCGTCATCCAGAAAAACAAAACGTGGAGAATTAGTATACAAGGCCGCAGCGACCAACTTTTTGGTAATCCGAATCGTCTAGATTCAAAGATCATGTCTGTTGGACAAATTATGTAAAATATTTCATATTCGTACACATACATAACTTATCTGGATGGTAGATGTTAAACACGGAGTGTTTAGCATCTTTCTAAACCGTCGTATTACTCGACCATGTCTGTTGGACATACCTACTATTTAGATAAGGGTAAACTCAAGTCTCTGTATTATTATTTTTTTTTTTTTGAACTTAAGTCTTTGTATTATTGGATCGAACTATTTTCAAAATGCAATTTTGGTTGTTTTGGCTTCTATGTTTTCCATATATTACCATTAAATCATAGAAAATATTGTCATGACTTACTGACTTTGGGTAAATTTAAGAGTTAAATAACCCATTTGAGTCGCTCATCTATATTAGTGCATGTTGAACCTAACATATATATATAGGACCGATTACATATTCTATTGTTCTAAATTATTATTATTATTTTATTAAATTATGAAATAATTAAAAATAAATTGTAAGGAATATTCTGTTTGCATTGCAACATATATAATGGGGGTTATTGGTTCAGATTTCTCTCCCAAATTTAGGTTTATTTATTTATAAATCACTAAATTTTACAAATCATGTTGTAATTGTATTTTAAAATAAAGCGTACATCAAGTTTCTATTAATTTTTACGGATCATTCTTTAACTTTATTTTTAATGCTACAACAAAAGAAATAAAACAATTTTTTTCTTATGTATTTTAGGTAAAAAGCCTACAACTTTTTTTTATACGCCGTAGAATCTATAAAATGAAAAAGCATCAAATAAATTAGATAATCATGATAAAAACATCTATAAATATTTTAATTTAAGTTTGGGTGTTTTAAAAATTATTGAAAATTTTTAAATAACATAAATAATATTTACATATCACATTTTAAATAAGGATAAATTTTGATAATTTATAAAACAAATATTTATATTAATTATTTTAATTGATAAAAATAATCATTTTATATATACATCACATATTTCAAATCTTTTATTTTAAAATATCTACAGTCTATAGCTTATAGCTACAACAAAATTTAACTACAATAAAAGTATCTGCAAAACCGTTTACAGTAACAATTTTACAACTACAACCAACTTACATAGACCTAAACTTTTACGGCTAAATTCTTACAGTCATCACCAATATATGTACTCTTTTTTGGGTGAATATATGTATCTTTGACATGCATAATCACAATAAATGGCGAGCATTACTGAAAACTTCTATAATTTTATCTTTACTAATATACATAAATAATATTCTTAAAATATTAATTAATTTTTGTTCTAATCACCGAATCGAAGATATTTCCACATTTTATTGATTTATGATTCAGTTTATAAATTTATATATAATATTATCAATATAATGTAATACATTTACCAAAGTAATAATGCATGGTCTGGTTACTCAGACCAGTTTGAGAAATATAATATTTTTTTATGTCAAAAAAGCAATGCATGGTATTTTAATAAGAGTTTAGTTAATAGTTTAGTTAATAGAAATTTTCCTTGAAGTTTTATGTAACATTTGCTTTCATCACAAGATCCGCTGTAACACACTGGTTAAAATTCTTTAAAGGAAATTTTTGGGTTCGAAGTCCGGCAGCGGAAAATCAATTTTAATTTTTTTTTTATTTATATAAAATTTCATCAAAAAAAAATATGTTCTTTCATCAATCTGCAGAAACAACATTCTTTGAAATTGAATTTTAAATATCTTGGTGTAAATGCCGTACCTACCAATTTAGATAAGGGTAAACTCAAGTCTTGTATTATTGGATAAAAATATTTTCAAAATGCAATTTGGTTACCATTAAATCATAGAAAATATTTCTTTTACAAAAAAATATATATATCTTGGTGTAAAAACGCCAGTTTGTCAAAATACTAGCTAGACTAATACGATTTTCATATTTTTATTTACTTATGATTCAAGTTTTGTTAATAACGTTTAGTTAAATTAATTATCAACATAATGTAATACATTTAACATAATTACAATAAATGATATTTGAATAATCATTTAGAAATTTATTTGGTGCTTCATTTGTCTCATGTAGTTAATTATTAATCAAAATAAAACAAGGGAAGAATTAATATTTCTTAAGCAAGATTATCATATATGAACCAAACGTGGTCGAGTGGTATGGCTAGTTTGAAAATGTGCTAAGAATTCAGGGTTTGAAATTTACCATCTCAGATTTATCTAATTGTCTAGTTAGACGATATGTATATTTAATTCCCATTGAGATCAGCCGGGTCTGCCTAGCATCCGTGGACAAAACTTTCAGAAAATTATTCGATTGGATCTCGACCCGCCTATTAGGGATAAATGTCTCACATCCATGCAGTTCAATCCGATCCATTATCGATCCAGCCCAAATTCGGTCCATCGATCCTTGCCCGAACATTCCGAGATTGACGCTCAAAGAGCCATCATCTCGAGGGAGCGTATTAGGGATAAATGTCTCACATCGGATATTAGAAGGGATCCTTCGTAATCTATAAGATGGGGGCCACTCCGCTTATCACCAATTGATCTTAAGTTGGAAACCCATCTAACTTAACACCGCCAAATACCCCATATTATATATATATATATATATAAAAAGAATATCTTGTGTATATTTTTTTCATCAACTTAAACAACCATGTTAACCAAACTGGGGACTCTATGTTAATGTGGACAAGATAGGATGGTTGATTCCGAGAACCGCGTGCAAGACATCCCGTCTATGTGTTGTGAGTCCGGGGGATGTGTATGATTTCAAATATGTTGAAACCTTCCTTCAGTCTTTGTATGTCATCCAAATACGTCGCAAAAGCGGGAGGTTCTTTTGGTACTAAAACCATCTTTACCAATTGAGAACAATATGTTGCAAAAGTAACTTGAAATTATCTGAGAGTTGTCATACATTCCATCACTCATGTGAAAGGGTGAGAGACTGGCTCTGGTATTTCTTGCCCCATCAAACCTTCAAAGCCTTCTAATGTGCTATACCAGCATTGACCAGATAATAAATCATTGTCCTTCACGGATTCATCCGTAAAACACCATCTTCCTACCCTCGGTACTGTGATTTGCGCAATACCTTCATGAGATAGGTAGTGTTTCTTCTCCTTTTGCGAGCGTAACAGTTGTGCTTCATTCCATAGTGTAGCTTCTATTTATGCCATCTGTAAAGTATTGTGGAGTTCCTTGTCGATACCATTGAAGACCATATCATTACGCTCTTTCCATATATACCAAAGCATCCATGAAAAGTGATGATCATCCACATATCTTCCTATTCTCCTAAACAAATAGTCCATATTGGAAAATAAGGATTGCATGGAAAAACTTCCTCGATGTGTAGGAACTCTTGATAAAGCCCATATTTGAATCGATGAGGGCACTAAAAACATGATTTATTGTTTCATCCTCTGTATATCACATTTAATTCCTATCTTATTAAGAATTCATTTGGCCGGTAGACACCCAGAGAAAATTTGCCAGAGAAAATGTTTCATCTTTGGAAATTATATGATTTTCTAGGCAAAAGCTTTCACTGCCTTAGTGTCAGGTCCAAAGAGTGGTTCATGTGTAGTACTAACCAGATACATATGTTCTATATGATATCCGTATTTAACTGTATGGTTTCCTCATTGTGGGAAATGCCAACTATCCTTTTCCGAAATATTCCTGCTCACTGGGATGCTTTCAATAATTTTTGCATATGCATGATCCACCAAAGTTCTAATAACCTGCGTGTTCCATGTACGTGATGTAGTGTTGATGAATTGGTCTACCGTAAGTGTAGATACATGTTCTTGAAATTGTTGTTCGCTGGTCTTGGGCAGTTGGCTGGGATCCAAGGATCATTCTATACTGAGATGGATGATCATGTTCCCACCCGTTTAATTAGTCATTTATTAACCAGAGATCTAGCAGATACAATACTTCGTCAGCCATATGATGGCGAGTATGATCTCGCTCGAGTGGAGTCGAGTTCCTGAAGTATCGGCCTTTAAAAACCCTAGCAAATAGCGATGTGGGTTTGTCAATTCCCCGCCATAGCTGTTTTCCAACATTGTTGTATTAAAATCCATCATATTCCTGAAACTTATTCTCCTTTCATCTTTTTGCTAACATAGTTTATCTCAAGAAAGCCAATGTATACCCCTTCTGTTCCCACAAGAGCTCCACCATAATTGAGATAATACACTTGTCAACTTGGTTTCAACCTTTTATGGCAGTCGGTAACATGGGATAACATGATTCCGCATTGCCGTTGCCACTGATTTTATAAGCACCTCTTTTCCTTTTGTCAAATATTTGAATGTACATCCATTTCCTCTATTGTGCATTAGAAATATAAAAATTTGAGTCTTCGATCCTCCCAAACTTTATGGGATTCCCAAATATTTCCATGTTCGTTCCAGTTTCTGAATCCCTAAAATGTCTCTCATCTCCTTCCTAGCTATTTCCTCAATTTATGGCCAAACTATATAGAAGATTTTGAAAATTTTATTTGTTGACATGATACCAATTTATAACTCTTTAGTATGGTTTGACATTCCTCCTTTTGTGTCTTACAAAATAAAAGGCTGTCATCTGCAAAGAGAAGATGAGAGATTGGTAGACACGTTCTCGCAACCTTAAGTCATGTAATCTGTTTTTCTTGCTCCGCTCTTCGAATGTTGGCAATCAAAGCCTCCGTACACATGATAAAGAGATATGAAGATAACGGATCACCATGTATGAGCCCCCTCTGAGGAATGATATGACCTTTTGGTTGTCCGTTTAAAATTACTTTTTATTGTGTTGTCGTAATGCATTCCATCATCAATTGAATCCACTAAGGATCAAAACCCATCCTACGAAGCAGAGCCTGGATAAAAGTCCACTCAACTCTATCCTAAGCTTTGCTCATATATATCTTGATTGCCATAAATTTATTCTGACACGGCTTATTTGTCCATAATCCATGAAACATCTCCTGAGCTATCAGAATGTTATCTGAGATCAAATGTCCCGCCACAAAAGCCGACTAGGTCTCCGAGACCAGCTTTGGTAACACACGTCTTTAATCTTTCAAAAAAAAACCTTTAAAATAATCTTGTAACCCATATTACACAGACTTACTGGTCTCACTTCCGTCATCTTGGTTGGTCTCTCTGTTTCCGGGATCAAGCATATATTTGTTATATTCATCCACTCGTCTAATTTCCCCGATCGCAGGAAGTTGTTCACTAATTCCAGTACATCCACCTTTATTAAATTCCATGCGTGTTCGATGAATAGAGTGGTCATCCCATCTGTTCTGGTGCTTTTTCTGGATGAATCATAAACAGATATTTCCGAACCTCCTCTTCTGTTGCTGCTGCCATTAAAATACTGTTCATCTCATCTGTAATACTTACTGTAAGAAACTTTCAAACTATGAGGGATTAGTACATTGGAAAAGATTGTCAAAATAATCGACTGCGACCTTTTCCATCTGCTATCTATTGTTCTCCTCCATCAGGTAATCCAAACATCCTATTTCGAGCTCTTCTTTTTTTAGTCAAAGCATGATAAGTTTTAGAATTTGAATCTCCTTCCGTATTCCACATATTCCTGCTTTTTGGTGCCAATAAGTTTCCTCATCGTTGTATGCCTCTTGTAATTTTTTTTGAAATTTCCAAAATTTCTTTTTGAGTTCTATTATCATCAGTTTTAACCTCTTCCAATGCTCTCTAAAGTTCATTTATCTTCTCTTTCCCGTAAGGTGGATTATTTTTCCTCCATTTGGCGATCTTATGTCGGAGATCCCCTATTTAGTTACAAAATCTGAGTTGCTATGTCCTCTAGAATCTTCCCATCCTCTAGTTATTGATTCCGTGAAATCGTCCTGACCAATCCACCTTTTGTCAAACTAAAACTTTCGCCATTTCTTAATTACCTTATCTTCTACTGTTGCTATGATCGGTCTACGATCCGACCCTACAAGTCCTAAGTACTTCGTAAAGGACCATGGGAACAAAGTGTGACATTCTTCATTTGGAAGAGCTCTATCTATTCTACATCTTATCATTTGTTTCCCTCTACGTCCCTGCCAGGACATCGTATTACCCAATGCCCAAAAATCAATGAAACCGCAATTTATGATCATATCATTAGAAGCCATAAAGGAGGCTGCGCTTCGCATGGCTCCCCCATCTTCTCATGGTTTCTCGTTATCTCATTCAAATTTCCAATTATAAACCAAGGTTCCGTACGTTGTAAACCGTATCTCATTAGCATTTCCCAAACTTGTTTTCGCAATTTTATTATTGGGTCCCCATAAAAAAAAGTGAGATAAATCTTTTTTCCTAAGACTTCCGCTTCCACATCAATCATCATATTACTTATGAATAGAATATTGACTTTGTGGTCATCATTACAATAAAGAGCCAACCCTCCACCACTCGAACATTGTGGGTCAACCGTTACCAACTTGCCATAGCCAAAATGAGATTGAAAACTTTGGATAAACTTAAAATCTTGCTTGGTTTTCGATAAAAGTAAGAACTATGTTGTGCTTATATCAAATTTCACAGAGATAACTTATTGTCTTTTTACTACTGAGCCCTTTACAATTCCAGCTTAGTATCCACATAAAATCATGAATTAATGCTCTGTCGAGCTACACACATGGGTTTAGTGAAACCGATAAGTATGAGACTAAGAGAGGAAGATTTTGTATGTGTCCAATTATTGTGCACGATTCCTTCCTACATTTTAAAAATAAGGGTCCCTATCTGTTTATCAGTAAACCAATACCTTGTGAATGTACACCATATTTTAAAAAGACCCACCAGGACCCCCGTACATCGTTATTGAAGAAGCCTTCATCCAGTGTCACCAAAAAAATGTTCCCATGTTTCCTCGTTTTCACAACTCTGTTATGCTCCCAGAGTGCTCTATAATATTTTTTCCGCTAGAACGGGAGAACCTCACTTTGAAAATTTCGAATGTGTTTAATGAGACATCATTCAAGCTTCTTCCTCCCCTAGGACGCATCCCTTGTAGGTGAACTACAGTTATAATGATCCATGTTTCCATAATGATCAGACAAGAACCAAAGAAGCTTGATAGTATCCTCTGCATTTGTCTAGTCCCATGGAACGACCGCTTGTACCAATCAATAAGTTAATACCTCCTTGCTTCAATAGCATTGAACGCATTTTTCTGTTCCCACCGGACGCACTCAACTTAATGAGATCTACGTCACAATCCAACTGAAAAATACCAAAGAGGAAAGCTACACTTCTCTTAAAAGAAATTAAACCACCTAATTCTCCATCAAGAAGATCATGATAAAGCTCAAAGAGTCTAAGAGTCCTTCCATAAAATCATTCAAACCCTTTACCAGGAGCCTACAAACCTTAGAATCATTAATCACTATTAAATGAGAATAGTCATGTTCTTGTTCTGGACAGATTCTAACCAATATCCACGAAATCCTAACTAAATCCCACCAGGTAAAAAATATTACAACCTCTACCTCTTTCCTCAACATTCTTGTATACGAAAACTTCGCATTCCTCATATAGTCATGTGTTGTTTATTGTGGCAAGTTGAGTCTCTCAATAACCACATTATGGGAAAAAATAGTCCACGGATTGAGCCTCACATGTTCTTCCCATCTTATGATCTGATCTGAGAACCGAAGATTCCCCAACAAATCCATTGAAACCGAACATTAATCCCCTCGAAATTGATTCCTTTGATACCGCAAAATCGAATCTCGTATCCTTGAACTTCCTTCAGAAGACCATACTCCTTCTGATTATTCCCATAGTTTGCCTTGATCTGTAGAATCCTCTAGTTTTCCCTTGTGTGAATCCAATAACACCAAGTCTTCTTGAATCGACTCTCATCCCAAAACCCCTATCTTACGTATTTCTATAGTGATGATAAAAATATTTGATTTCGGATGAATGGCTAAAGTAGTATCTTCACGGTTGTTATACATTTATAAGTGAGTGAAGGTTTAGTGGACATAATCAATTTTCATAGCAAGTTAAGAGAAATAAATAGTATAACCAAATAACTATGACATTTTGTGTGACTCACTGCAATTCCAGAATTTTTTTTTATCAAACCAAACTTCATTCATTCCAAAGTTCAAACTCCATTCAAAGAGGACATACAAGATAGGAAGGCACAACTAGCCAAAGGAGTTGCCATATCACAAGCACAACAAAACAAAAGAACAGATAAATTCTTTAAAGACAGGATAAGAGATCGAATAGCGAATATTATCCAAGGAACATCAAAAGACCAACTCTCTGAAAGGAGATGCCCAATAGAATAGCTGCAACTTGTGAGTCAAAAAGAGCTAGACACTCTGCAACAATTCCAGATTTTCTTTTCATCTATATTCGTAAGATATAAACAAAATCATAATTCAATACCAAACCGTTTAACTAAATAACTTGTCCATACACGACCAAGTGACAGTTTTCTAATTGTTTTGGGAAATTTCATGGTATAACTAATAAAAATAATATATACTATTTAGCTATAAATAATATTCATTATATTCAATATATTCAGAATACACTTTAAAACTACCGATTGCAACTGTTTCCTATTTTCTCTTATCTTCCATTTTTCTCTTTCTCAGATCACTGATTATCACAACCCAGCTCATACTCTATTTTGATTTTGAATCTTGCAAAGCAGATTGGATATATCGTTGAATCAATGCTGACTCTAGATATGAATCAAATCTCGTGGTGAGAAATAACGATAGCGGACTGGTGAATGGATGTCACCGTGTCGATAAAAAGAGGAAATGAAAAAGATAACTCGCCGACAATAAATGGTGATAAGGAATATTGACGGTAGATTGGCTAATGAGTGTCGCCATGTTTGGAAAAGAGAAGGCGATGAAGAATATGAACTCGCAGACTATAAAATTAAGTTATAATATAATATATGTTATGTACTGTAGTTATTTATGTAAGATTGCTATAGTATTTCTTTGAAACAGAGCATATTTTTATACTTTCAAATTTGATAGTTATCTTTTATTTAATTTTGTGTGATTGCTTCTAATATGAGATTCATTTAATCCAAATGTTGGACAAATGTTACAAATAAGTTCAATATGATTTGTTTATCATACAATTCCATTTCCTTCTCCATCATCTCATCTTCTATTATATACTATTTTTATAGGGTGTATATTATTGTCTTGCACATTTAAAACATCATCGACGGCATCTTCGCTTTTATGTACCATTTATAGAGGGTCCTTACTATATCTTCTATATGAAAAACAAAACATTACAAAACATTATATGTTTTCTCATATTTTGATTTTATTTAAAATATCATAACTATATATTATAGTTTATATTTGAGTCTATGGTTTAGTATTTAGGGGTTGGGGTTGGGGTCGGGGTCGGGTTTATATTGAGGGGTTGTGGATGGGGTTGAAGTCGTATAATACGTCGCTGATATGGATTAGAATACTCCAAAATTTCAAATCATACACGTTTGAGGCACATTCTTAGATACCACGAATTCATGTCATTCTTCTTTTGAGATGACACCATATCTGTTTTTAACTATCCATTTTATTGTTTACAATGCATATATATGCAGTAAATAAATATGTGATGTGGATGACATAATATGATAAAATAATAAATAGTAGTGTTTCACTCATGTATATATCTACAACCGGCGAAGTCATCCACACACTCCCTCTTTCACCAGCTATGTGCAAATGGTTAGAGTAAAACTGGCTCAAATAAGGGTTAAATATTATTGAATTAATTATGTCAAAATCATTTTCTTATTTTAATTTCCATTTAAAATTTAGACATACAGCAAATTAACCCTTATCTTTTTGTCATGTACAGAAATCAAGATTCTTTGTGCTGGTGGAGGTAGCGGTGTGGTGGCTACTTTCCACCGTTGAAGTTAGGGCATGAGGGAAGAAAATCAGACAAAGGGACCACGAATATAACGAGGCAACCTGTTGCATCTCCCTTGCCATAGATGCAATAGTCTGTTAACTATTCGTCACGTTCCGTTCTTTCTACAAACTTTGGTGTCATTATGAAATCATTCTAATAAATTTTGTTTTGTAATGACAAAAATGGTTTTTACCAAAATATACCCAAAACGTGTGATACCAAAAGTAAGTAATAAATTAGATTATTTATGTATTCGATCGAGTAAAATAGACACATGTGAACCTAGGTCATGTATTCTCAGATTTTTGGATATCGTTTATGTTCTTTCCTAACAAAAAACTGTTTGTATATTCAAATAATAATATATTGTATATTTGATAGATGTTTTCATGTATTACATTATATTTTTGTATTTCAATTTTTTCGTATTTTGGAGTTTCATATATAATTTTTGTTTTGGATATATTTTTGGGATGTTGGATGTTTATAATTTATCACATATTTTGGATATATTTTGATTTTCTATATATTTTTAGTGTTTTCGAGTTATCCAAATTTATCATGGATCTCGGGTATATTTTGATTTTTAGTGTTCACAAGCTATCCGAATGTTTTTTTATATGTATAGATGGTTGACCAACATTATTTCAGTCAAAGTTAGATTTCAGCTTGAGTTTGATAGTTAAGGTGGTTTATTTGAAATAATTGTTAGTGTGTGATGCAATAGACACGGTAACAAATTTCAGGTAAAAAAGGCACGACGGAAATTGTTGAGGTCGGAATTGGCCATTTTTCAATACATTCATTCTAATAAATTTGGTTTTGTAAATGACAAAATGGTTTAGTAAGATTCTCACTTTTGACTTAACTAAGGCTCGTTTTTCATCTTCATTTCTTGATCATGTTTCTTACTAAATAGGAAAAAGTTATTCGTTTCAACATATTTTTGATGCCGCGATCGAGTTTCCTCCTGTCTTCATCGGCGGCCATGCGATGTGCACGACTCACTGAACCCATTTTTTGTGCACATTTTTTAGCAGAGCATTATGCGGTCATAGGAATCACTATGCTCATTTCTCTAACCTAGAAAAGTATGAGTGGTCTTTTCACTCTCAGAAACATACATAATCAACTCAACTTAATAGTGTGACTTTTGTAGGCTTTACTGCCTTGAAGTCACTTTCTAAATTTTGGAGGTCAAGACCAGTGTTTCACTGGGTTTGTGCCTTTAAAGTACTAAACCCTATGGTGGGCGAGAAAGATCATGAGCTTCCCGAGTTGGAACTTGAAGATGGAGTTTGTGCTTAAGATTAATCCCATAGTGATTTAACTTCAGTGGCAACGGGAAATTTGGAAAGGTCACAAGTCTAGACTATGATTTTTTGGACCTGGTCGTGTCGCATGCGGTACCTGTGGTGAAGGCCCTAGTGCTGATGAAGGCATTGGTGGTGGCTTCCACCGTTAACGTTATGACGTGAGGGCCACAAATTTAACACTCGTCACGTTTCAAACTACCAACTTCGGTAATAATCATTAGACATCATCCTAATAATATCTTGTTCTGTGAATAATAAATAGTTTAACAAAGATTTGGTTTAACCAAGATTCTCAATTTTCAGTTAACACAAAGCTACAAGTATCAAAACCAAATTTTGTAACATTCATTACTCGGCAGAGTCTGACTCGTTCTCTTCTTCATTTTCCGACTCCAGATCCTCATCTGAATCATTGTCACTTTCCTCTCCATCTTCTGAGACCATGTCCTCATCTTCTGGAGCATTTGTTCCATTTTCCTCGTCTGTTTCAGTCGACCCCTTCGCTTTATCATCACCCTCGAGGTCTTTCTCGTCGAAGAAATCCCGTTGGACAGGAACATCCTTCTGTTGTTGGGAAGACATGATGCCAGCGATAGCTTTCAATGCAGCAGTTGCTTGATTGTTATCAGCAATAGTTTCCTGGTCTATACCTGGCACTGTGACTTCTGCTTCTACTTCTGAAGCCTTGTCCTCTGTCTTGGGAGGTGGTACAAAGAATGGTATGCGACCTCTTTGCCAGTCATGGAGTATCATCTTTGCTCCTGTCATCAAATCAGGCTCTCCACCCTGAATAAATCCATCAAAGTCAAGGTTGTCATTGCAACGAAAACAAGAGTAAGATTTAAGTTGCCATGCAAAATATGCAGCCTATTCCAACTGTACAAACCTTTAAAAGTTTGCCAGACGCTTTGCATAGCTGAAGAAGAAAGTCATGATCATCCTCCCTATATATAAGATTAAATCTTCGTCTCTAAAAGTACGCTTGATGAAGCATTAAAAGTGAATTTTTTCTTACCAGTCCTTGATTTTATAGGCTCTCTGCAAGTGCTCCTTCTTGACACGCCTCAGGACTTCTCCAATGTGCTCAGATGCATCTTCCAGGTTTGTAACTCTTACCTATATATCGAAAAGATCGAATCAGTAAGATAATGCATTACTTGCAGAGAGCCAAACAGGATGGGCCAAAAAAGCATTCGATCATAAGACGACTTTCATGTGAGAAAAAATGAACCTAGACGTTTTGACAAAAAGAGAACCAAATCTTTCAAGCATTTTGAGTATCACAAATATGTTAATACATGAAAGAACCGACTAAAAGTACAAGAAGCATACCACTCCCTTGAGGACGATATCTGTTTCAGAATCATGGCTCTGGTATACAACTCCAGGACAATCAATCAAGAAAATCCTCTTGGTGAGTGTGATGTATTGCCAAACCTTTGTCTCCCCAGGAATTGGAGCAACCTTGCAAACCTGTACGAGAGAGAGAAGAAAATGAAAAAGTGAGAACAACAAGTAAATTCACAATCCAGGAATTTAACAAACCAAAGTTATACATTTTTGGTACGCAATGTGTTGATAACTGATGATTTCCCAACATTTGGATACCCGACGAATCCAACGGATACGGCTTGCTTGTCACTTTTCAGACGAGCAAACTGCCTTAAAACCGAGAGAAGAGACCCCTGAAATAAACAATAACAAGGCAAAGATATATCAAGAGAACAACTATGATGATTACAATACTTCACAAACAGAAAACAGAAATCAATTAAGAAAAAATACCTTTCCGAATGACTTGTTAACGCTTGCATGGAATGCTAGAGTTGGATACTCCTTTGACAATATTCTCAACCATCCTTTCGTAGCCCAAGCCGGCACAAGATCACACTTAAAAGCAAAAACACGAAAGACAAATAGATAACCAGTAAGAAACTTCCTCAACATTGAACAGTCAACTAAATTGGAGCTAGGGATGAGTATCCAAAAGATGAAAACAACTAACCTTGTTCAACAATAGAATCATGTGTTTATGCTTGTGATGCTCTTTCAGAGTTTTCTCTAAATGATGACACCTAGTACCTTGTGGATCCCTAGCATCTAAAACCTGTAAACACACAACAACCCGGTAAGTCAAAAAGAAAGATGACTCCTTCACAAGCTCATTCCTTGAATCATGACATACCTGGACAACAACATCAGAGGAGTCTATGACTTTGTAGAGCTCACCCCAGATACGCTTACTCTGTCCTTTCTCAAACATAGTATGTCTAACAAGGTCTCTAAACCCGTCTTCCTCTTCTCCTCCTTCACCAGAAGGACCTGCCCCATTCAACTCCTCAAACGCATCTTCAAAACCAAAAGTCTCAATGATGACATCATTTCGTAACAACACTCTAAAAAAAAAAAAAAAAAAAAATCAAAATGTTTACACTGAGAATCAGCTGCCTTCTTCACCAAGGCTTCGTAATCAGAAGCTACAAGCTTGGGACGCTTCCTCGTTGTCTTCTTACCAAAGGTGTTTTGAAACGGCTCCATATCGAGTAGGTGAACTCTCGTTTGCTTTACAAAGAAGCACCACAGAGAATGAAAAAAAAATCAAAACTTGATGATCAAATTGCAATAAAGTCACAAGCCTTACCTTCTTGTTATCAGTCAAAAGAGACATAGGCAACTTCCTCTCCTTCAAAATCACATTGTAGTTACTCGACATCTTAGTTTTCATCTCTTCTCTAAAGTACTCAAGCTCCTTCTGATTCACAACACGCGTGTTCCCTATACGATACATCAAAGAGGAGATAAAGCTTATGATTCAGCTAATTATACGAAGCATTACTAAACTCGAAAACGCACCAAACCATCTCCGATCGGGTTGGATTCGCGTGTCCGGCAATTCTTTCGATTGATACTCGTTGCTGAGGATTTTACCGCCGGGGGTTCTCTTCGGCCTCGTTTTGTACATTTTGAGACGGCGGACTGTGGCGGAAGTACGCCCCTCGGTGGTTTTCTTCTTCCCATCGGCACGATTCGCGTCGAGCGAATGCTTGGGTTTGCCGGAAACATTAGCTTTCTTCTCCTTCTTCACCATCTCTGCGTTTTTCTTTTCCTTTTTTTTTTGTTTCCCTCTAACGATAGAAGAGGAAGAGAGTGGCTAGGGTTTTAGTTTATAATCACTCTCCTCTTCATATGGGCTTTAAACATCTTCACGGGCTACACCAACTCGGCCCATAAGCATATCAGCATTGTAACAGAAACGCCCATCTAAATCTATGTGATGGCCATTGTAACTGTCGATCTCTCGACTCTCTCCGTCCACTCGTCGATCTCTCCAAAACTTTTCGATTCATCTTCCTCTTGTCTCAACATCGATGGGTTTTACTTGTTTGCTCATATATTGTTGATTTTGAGAGACATGCAGAGGATCCGAAGGGTTTTACTTGTTTGTGATCTGATAGGTTTTACTTGTTTAGATGGGTTTACTTGTTTGAGACTAGAGATGTTGATTCGTTTTGCTTGTTTTGATTCGTTTACATTGAGTTAGATGGGTTTCGTTGTTAGTTTGCTACAGCTTTCATTGTTTGCTTGCTACATGTTTCATAAATGTTTCATTGCTACAGGTTTTCCTTGTTTACTTGTTTGCTTGTTCGTATTCTTGTTTGATTGCTATGGGTTTCATTGTTTGTTTGTTCATATACTTGTTTGCTTGTTCATTTTCTTGTTTGTTTTCTACGAGTTTCATTGTTTGCTACGGGTTTTACTTATTTGCTTGTTCATATTCTTGTTTGCAATTTTATATGTTGATTTGTATTACTTGTTTGCGATTTGATATGTTGATTTGTTTTACTTGTTTGCATTTTGATTGGTTTGATATTTTGAGATGGTGATTCATTTAGTTGTTTGAGTTAGATGGTTTCATTGTTTGCGATTTGAGATGTTGATTTATTTGCTTGTTTGAGATGTTTGATTTGTTTACTTGTTTGAGTTAGATGGGTTTCATTGTTTGCTTTGCCACGGATTTGATTGTTTGTTTAAAAGCACAAACAATTTCAAAGTTTACGATTTTTTTGTCTGAGGTTCTCACTAATAGTAAGATGGGTTCAAATATAAGATAGATATCACATGATGATCAGAACTAATTAAAGTTAAAAGTCCAACTTTATATGGTTTGATTGGTTATTAGTAGAGTAACTCAGATTAATTAAAAATAAGAAAATAAAAGAAAAAATAATAGAGGAAATAGAAAAAGAAAAAGTGGACTTTAGCGTAACATTTTATTTACACAAACGAAAAGGAAAAAAACACAACTAATTTTTTCCTTCTTGACTATTGTCAACGAAAAAGTAAAGTATATATATTTTTATTTGACCGGTGAAATTATGTAATAAATTAGAGTAAATATGTTTACCTTTAAAATATCTTGCTATATCTAACAAACAATCACAACCATAATAAACCCATGTTCTAAAAATCGGCCGTCTGGACGCTACGCGTCACTTTTCCGCCCCGATTTATGTCAAATCGGTGTAAAAAATTGGATATCCGATTTTCTCCGCCTAGACCGCCTAAATGACCGCCTAGCCGCCTAATCTATTTTTTTAATTATATTTTTATTTATTTATTTGATTTAAAATTTTATAAATATCATTTATATTCATAATTTTGATAAAATTACACTATATTAAGTTTATATATTCTATTTGTGTGTTTTATACAATCTTAAACATGAAAATGTATTAATGTTATACACAATTAAAGATTAATATGTTTTGTAACATAGTAAACAATCTAAAAATTTCACCCCGCATCATTTCTGCTTAATCTCCGATTTTCTCTTTAAGCGCTAGGCCCAACCCGACCGTCTGACTAGCGCCTAGCGCGTTCCCGAACAGGGTAATAAACATAAGAGCAGCGTTATCAATTTATCGGTACATACCGAAAGCAATATTTCTGACAACTAATAATAATATTTTATATTAAATTTATTATGTAATTGTTTTACTTTTTAGTATGAACCAGTTATAAATTAACATTTGTCAAAAATAATATCTAGCAAGTTTTCAAAAGTTTTTTTATTAGAATCGGTTTGGACACAATTCATCTACTGTTTTTTTCTGGGATTTTTTATTTAGCTCTGATATTTACAGATCGACGTTGGAGGTGCTCTAATGATCAAAAAAATTTTGGTTTTTCATGATTTTAGTATTGGTCCATGTCGTCAATGTTCTTTTGATATAACTAGGTGATTTTTCCCTGCTCATGCACGGATATAAATACTTTTAAAGTAGATATATTATAATAATTGATTGCTACTTACTTTTAATTTTAAATTAATCTATAATTTATATGCATCATTTATATTAATAATATTATGTTACTTTAATTATACATATGATTTTATATATGTTATATCTAATCGATTTTGTTGTTTTTCATTCGATTTAGTTATCATTTGGGTAAATTGGATTGCATATATGAATTCAACTGTAATATTTTTATTCCATATATTAAAATTTTGGTTAATTTCTTATTTGCATTTAGGTGATTGTTGTCTTAGATATGTGAAAATATTTTATGAAGATTATGTATAACTTAAGATATATTGTGCTTAGAATGAAATAAAAAATAAATAAACTAAAGTGTGATTTCAAATTACGTAAATTAATATAACGAAACGATAATATTCTGAAGTCTCATGCATATATATAAATTTTACAAAAGAACTAAATTGTAGCAGTTGGTTAATATTCTATTTTCATTTTTAATATGCTTTGAGTTGTCCTATGATTTATATTTATAAAATAAATTACTATTCTTATAAAATAATATACTCTTATCGTAGTTAAATCTATGATTTTAGATATAAGTTGGATTAATCGAATCACTCATGTTGTGAGTATATTGAGTTACATATATGCTTTCAAATTCAAAATTAAGTATAATTATTATTTTTTATTAGAAAATAAAGTGACGATCAATAGGAAGTTACATGCGTAAGTAGCTGATACATTTTTGAAAGCTCATGAGCACATATCAATATTTACAATAATTAAAATATTTTATAAATTCTAAATAACTTTATGCCTTTGATTTATTGGAAGGAGACTAAAATTTATTTTGAATAATCTTAAAAATGAGAATTCAGATTTGCTTTAATATTTTGATTATGGTTCTATTAAGTTACAAACATAAAAACATAAAATTTAAAAGAAAATTTAATATTAAGAAAAAATAACATTAATAATGATAAAATATAATATATCTACCTCATTAAACTATTTTGTAACTATTTGATCAAACGATGTTTTTTTGAAAATTATTTTTAGTTTTTTTTAATATTTCTTAAAAATAAGCAGTAAAAAAAAATTGTGAGTGTATTTAAAAATAATATTATATAAGTAAAATATAATTTATCGATATTTTTTTACTGTAATTGAAAGATATTATAGTCAACTAAATATATGAAAAATAAATAAAACATTTGAATACTACTAATTATAAACTATTTTTAGACAACTAAACATATATTAGTTTATGTTACTTAATTACTTTATGTAATCATCTAAGAAAATATATAGATATATAAAGTATTTTTATTACTTTGAATTTTTTTTGTATTTTTTAAATTATATTTTAAAAGAAATAATATTTCTTTTTCTAATATCAAGATTATCTATGTAAACTGTTTTTAATGAAATCACATTATATAGATATAAAGAAAGTATCTTATTACTTCAAAATTATATTTTATGTTATTTAAAAATATTTTTTAAATGTAATATTACTATTTTGTGAACTTTCCTTTTTTTTATGAAATCATATTATATATACATATATTTTCGTTTTTCAATTGTTTTTTTTAACTTTATAAAAAAATTCCTTTTATATTATATGTGTAAATTTTTCGGAAATTTTATAAAAGGAAACTAAATAAAATAAATAAATAATAATATTTTAAATGTAAATTAATTTATTAAAGGTATCACTGTAATCAACCATCGTGAAAATTAATATGAGAGCGACACATAGAAAATTGATTTCTTGGATATGGAAAAAAAATAATATTAGATGATGGTCCCTTTTAACAAACAAAAGGAAGTTTATAAATGGTCACGTGAATACGTAGATCACATAGTGATCGCGTATTTTGAATATTTAAGTAAATATCCGGATCTTCGCCTGTTGACCTGATGGTCTTCGACTCTTTTCTTGAACTACAAAACACGTGTTTACACTAACGATATATATATATATGATATATCAATAAGTAGAGTGAAGAGGATGATTAACCCGGGCTGTTAATTAACTCATAATTTGACACTTTCTGTTTTATTTTTTTTATTTTTTTACACTTTTCGGATAAGAACCAGCTCTTAGACCATGATTAACGCTAAAACCCATTTGGGGTTCTTATTTTTTACTTTTTTATTTTGATCCGATTAAAAGAAAAAATTAAAAAAGAACCAATCGCGAACCGTCTCGTGTCAATGGGACCGCAAGCAGTGCAAGACTCGGTCTTTATTTCAGCATTTTTGCAACCGATTTCTGGACATTTCTGTGGGGCCCACTCCCTACTTTTTGGTAAGAACCCCCAAAAAGTACTCTGATAATCCTGGTATAATATCTCTTATTTAAAAGACGGTTTTTAGTTTTTCCTAAGAATAAAAACTCCACCCTAAGAACATGGCTTAATCATAGTCTTAGAGGAGGAAAAATGTTTTTAGCTGATTGGTAAGATTTCAGACTAAATAAGAATAACTGATATTTCCCCTTCATTGTTTACTCTAGAAGTAAACATGCAGTCACACCCAAATTAATTAGGAGAACAAACACTACAAGAAAACATCAAGGATTCTGAGGGAAAAAATCGTCGGAATTTCGTCGGAATATCGTTATTCCGACGCAATTCCGACGAAATACGTCGTCGAAAATAATTCCTCGGAATTTCTTTTTTCCTCTGAAATCCCTCGGAATTTTCCGACGGAATTCCGAGGAAATAAATTTCCGAGGAAATTCCGAGGATCCCTTGTTTGTCGGAAAAGTCCTCGGAATATACCGAGGTAGAACTTCGTCGGGATAATTCCTCGGAAGTTCATCGATCGATGCGTGTTTGGACATATATACATCGATCGATAGGAGTATACCGACGGACTTTTTCCTCGGTTTATTCCGAGGAACTGTTCCCTCGGTATATTCCGAGGGAAATGTCCCTCGCTATATTTTTTAAAAAAAACGGATCGATCGATGCGTTTTTGTTCAAAAACGCATCGATCGATGTAGTGAAAAATATAATTAATTTCCTCGAAATGTAAAAAATATTAATTTTTTTGAAAAAATAAAATTTCTGAAATTTAAATTCGAAAATATGAAATTAAAAGTAAAATTGAAATCATACTAATTAATATTCAAAGTTTCACAAATAAAAATAAAACATTCCGAGATTGGGGAAAAAAAAACTACGGGTCTGGCACGTCCGGGAACACCTCGTTCGGGTACATCCTCTGCATCATCTCCATCATTTGCTGGTTCAGCCTCCTCTGTGCCTCATAGCCCGCCTGTTGAGCCGCCATCTGGGTCTCCAACAAAGATATGCGATCATCCTTGTCCTTCAACTGAGCCGTAAGTACTTCTGGATCAACAAAGGGCGGTGGTGCAGAAGAAGGAGGAACCGACCGGGTGCGACGACCCAAACCGAACAAACGTCCCTTCTCCTTTGGAACCGACTGAATAGAAAAAAGCCAAATTTAGAAATTTAAACCAAGAAATAAATGAATTGAACTTTTAAAAACAAAGAACTTACGGATTCAACGATTTCGTTGATTCGAAACCGGGACAAGTTGGTCGAAGCCGTCGAAGCGTCATCCTCGGTTTGAAGCTGAGACACTTCGTCTACCACCTGAGTTTGGACCAGGTCGACCACGTCCCTCACAAGACCGTCATCAATCTGGCCGGTCTTCTTGTTGGTATACGCCCTCCTCATTAGGGCGAGATCATCGACCGGCTCGCCATCATTTTCTTCCGCCTTGAAAAAAAACATAAAATTAAAGAAACATTAGAAATTAGAAGAAATGCACAATAAATTTAAATTCTGAAACTCAAATAATTGAAGAAAAAACATTTGAACTTACCATGCGATCTCCCAGAGTGGCAATAGATTGAGCACCCAAGTTATGCTTGTAGATGCCCTTCCCTTTACGGTCGCTCCTGCGGTTGGTGGAGTTGGTGGAAGAAGTTTCTTTCGTCTCCTCCTTATCCCAATGCGCACACAACTCCTTCCAGACCGTGTCGTTCATCGACTTTGGGACCTTTTAATAAAAAAAAAAAAAAAAATTTAATAAATTAAAAAATAGTTTAATAAATTAAAAAATTGTTTAATAAATTAAATCGAACCTTATTGATTTCCCACTTCTTCTTCCACTCGTGGATCTGCTTCCCATAGTTGTCCATAACTTTATGGACGAAATGGTGATAGATAAAGAGCGTCTCATCGGAATTACAGTTGAACTCTTGCTGAAAAAAAAACACAATTAGTAGAAAATTTATATTAAAGATTAAAAATATAAGTAAAAAATTAGAATACTTACCGCAAACTGACGAAACCACAGAACCTGCTTGTCGGTTGGGAAGTGAGTGAAAGTCGGATGTCCACTGTCGAGGGCCGAGTACATCATACGGTTGATCCATGCGCTGATCCCGTTCCCGGATCGGTTGAACCTTAGTAAAAGAACAAACAGTTAATAATGAAT
>NC_027753.1:9506197-9525760 GCF_000695525.1 Brassica oleracea var. oleracea
GTTATACCTCGTTGGTATTCTTCCGTAAGCAATCTCGTGTTCGGATCCAAATGAGGTCGATCGATCCAAGAACGAAAATAATTTGAAGAAGACATATTTTTTATGAATCAAATTCGTGTGTAAATAGAGTAAGAGGGAGGATGAAGATATGAAGTGAATGAAGAGGAAGAGGAGTGCTTGTATTTATAGTTTAAATCCTGCCGACATACCGAGGAAATTCCGACGGAATTCCGACGGACAAAACTAGTTCGTCGGAATTTCCTCGGAATTTTGTAAAATCCCCCAACGGCTCTCCAACGGCTATAATATTTCCTCGGAATTCATCGGTTTTTTCCGAGGAAACCCAATTTTGTGTTTCCTCGGAATTTCCTCGGAAATTTCTCGGTATATTCCGAGGATTTCATTTTCCGTCGGAATGTCCGTCAGAATATCGCTGTTTTCTTGTAGTGAAGGGATATGGCGATATATATATGCACTCAAAAAATTTCCTTACATCTGTTTTTCTTAGCACGCTGCACGCATCAGAACTCTTAAGCTTTTTTTTTTTTTTTTGCTTAAGGATTAACTCTTAAGCTATTAAACTCCTCAATCACAAACAAAACCTAAACGAAAACTTTTCCATTTTATTTATTCTTATAGATATTTTTCACGTAGAACTATAAGTTAGCTTTGATCTATATATACGTAAAGAAGAAGGTCACTAAAAACTGAACTTAATTAAAACAAAGTTATAAAATGTAGTTGCTGTGCGCCTGTGTTTTGGTCCTAATAAAGCTTGATGATAGAGTTAAATTGGTTAATATATACATGCAGACAGCCTAATGAAGCTGATCTAGCCATATACTTTGCCAGTACAATTATATATATATATATATATATACTGAACTACCCAATTAATCTTTATGGGATCACTGGAGAAGAATTAAATTTGACGAGTTTCCGTTTATATGACTAATATACGAAAACATCACGACAACCATCAACATATGTGTCCCATTTACTGCTCATCTAACTACACGTTCCCCGCATGTCATTTATTTTGCCGTTTTGTACTGTGTTGGCACTTCCGTTCCTAGTTATATAATTAGGGCTAACCAAAGAGTTTTTCTGCGCCATGCGCAGATATAAAATATTTATAAATAAAATGTTTTATTTTTATATTTTACTTTTATTAATTAAAAAAATAAAATCATAATGTAATTGTTTTTAATTTGATTTATTCAAGTTTACTTTGACCTTCTAATTTTGCATTATTTAACTTTTGATAAAAATAATTGAAATTTATAAAGTTATTTTATTATATTATTCTTTATTTAATTAACATTTTTAAATATGTCTATTTGTAAATATATAAATTATTTCTAATAATATATATATACATTAAATAAAAATAACTTATATACATTGATAAAATATATTTTAAACTACACTTATTTTAATAATAAAAATATGATTCATATATTGATGTAAAATTTTAATATTCGTAATTATTATTTAAATATAAAAACATATTATTTTAATAGATATAGAAAAGTTATTAGGTATCATAAAATCTTACCAAAATGAATATTTATTGAGAAAAAAAATATTTTGATATAAAATTTATTAGTTATTACTATATTATGAAACTTTTCCAAAAATATAAATCCGTATATAGAAAATCATCATTATTATATTTAAAATCTTACCAAAAACATAAATCTAGATATTGTAAATTTTATATGTCACAATTAGATTCATGCCATGTCATATTTTTTTTTAAGTCATATCATTATTTTTTTGTGAAAGTTAATGCAGTGACTCAAATATAGTCCAGGGGATAACACCAAATGGGCTTTAGTAAGTTCGGCTCAAAAAGTTCTTTTGTTCGATTGTTTTGCTGTCTAGCTTTTTTTTCGTCTTTTGACCCAATCCAGTTTTCTGTCCGATTCAAAGGACAAGTATATCGGTTGACTCATCGTTCTCTAGAAAAGCGGGTTTGTGAAAATTACGTATGTTGTTTTATCAAACGATTGGACTTATTCAACTGACCATGCGTTGTGATTAGAAAAAGAAAATAGTAAGAAAAAATGTTTTCTTGTCTCCATCGTGACTGGACTCTCTGCGTATTTGTGGAAAGTATGCAACCTTTGTCGCTAAATTATTATATAATAAGAGTGGTCATATAATATAACAAAAACAAAACGACGTTAACATAAATTCTTTCAATAAAAAAAAAACAAATTTAACAAAAATGTATGACTAAAACATATTTCAATTCTAAAAATAACGTATACCAAAAAAAATTCAAAATAACACTAACCAAAAGGTTTCGAAAACTTATTTTGTATTTAAGTTTGGATTTAGTCGTTAAAGTTTAAACTTTAGACTTTAGAATTTAGTATTTAGTAATTAGGAGATGAAAATCAGGATAAACATTTAAATTTTGGTGTAATTTTATCATTTTACATATTAATTAATTTTGTTATATAATTTAGAGATTTCAACACAATGATCAAATTTTACATTAAAATTTTGGACTTTTCAAGAATATAAAGCATGTCAATACAATTATATTTTTGTCATATTTTATTTACGAAATTTTCCCAAAAGTATATTTACTAATTGATTGTGCACCATTCCATAGAATGGTGACATCAGATTGTTATGAATCTCCGAGAAATGCATCTAATCCCTTATATATTAATAGAAAAACATTTAAAAATTTATAATCCGTAGTTTGTACTAATTAAAAAAGTGACATGTTGAGTTGTCACGTAATTAGAATGCTAATTTTGCTTACGTGGCAGATTGAGAATCAATTGAAAATTTTGTTAGTCCAGAATTAATTTGCTAGGAAATGTTATATTATATAATATGTCCATCATGAACCATTCATTTATCAAATTGAAATTATTATAGATTCTTTCCTTAAATAAAATATACGGAATTTAAGATATATATAGTAATTAATGATTTTAAATAATAAAGATTTGCTAACAATCTGTATACTTTTTATCGTTTTTTTAATTATTTATTATTAAAATAAATTACACAATTACATTAATCATATGATAAAAATTTATTTTTTTGTATATGTTGTATTTTGAATTTTTCAAAACGAGTATAAATTACTAAAACTGTTAAAAGTCTCTCATAAACTTTTGTGATCAAAGTTTTAATTTTTTTTCTATTAGAAAATACAATGATTATAAAATCATATGAATAAATAATTTTATTTTAATATGTGTTTATGTTAATATATATATATATATATTTCATATCGTTTATATTAAACTATACATCATCTGAAAATACATACTTATATTTTGATATCTGAGTTGAATATATATTGAAAAGTTAATATTTTAATTTTGAAATCTTCATTTTTTTTTAATGATTATAAATTTTTGAAACCACTAAACATTCCACTTTAAAAAAAATCGTTGGTGTACACTTTTGTTACACAAGTATGCAAATAATCATAAAATCATATTAGTAGAAACCTCATTTAATAAATATTCATATTAAAAATATACTATATATCTATGTTAATATCATTTAAATTTAATTATATATCTTATGCGATAGATAAGATTGATTGTTTTGATTTATTTATCCTAAAATGATTGTGAACAAGAACGGTCGTTTGATTTATACGCGCATGCCAATTTATTATACAATAGTAACTGATTTCTTAGTTATTTAATATATAATAATTATTTTATTATTTCATAATATGTAACAAAACATAAAATAAGTAATAAATATAAAATATTTATTCTGCACAAGGTGCAGATCTTAACATAAGTGTATCGCTTTAATAAAATTAATTCTTAAACATTTTCTAAATCTCAGACCAAAACAAAATAACAAAATGAGAATAAACTCAAAAATTAATATTTATATCGAACAATAACCAAAATGAAAAAGCAACACAAAAATGAAAAAAATATTGAAGATAGATAAGATTGGCACGTTAACTTCTCATAACCATAATTAACTTTTAAATTCCTAAATCATGATATAAAACCGAGCTGACATAGTAAACAAATTATGTAATTAACAAAAAATGATTTTTTCGGCCTAAACGTTAGGTTCTTATGCGATAAGTGATTTTTTGACCTAAAATACTTTTAAAAATGGGATCAACTCATTAGTAAACAAATTATGTAATTAACAAAAAATGATTTTTTCGGCCTAAACGTTAGGTTCTTATGCGATAAGTGATTTTTTGACCTAAAATACTTTTAAAAATGGGATCAACTCATTAGTAAACAAATTATATAATTAACAAAAAAGTTTTTAAAAAATTGTTTAAGGACCAAAAATATTAATTCGATCAAGAATATAAATTTTATTTTTCATACGATATTGCTTAAATATTTTTCATATAAATTCACCCTGCGCAAAGCGCATGTCTTATCCTAGTTCATAAATAAATAGATAGACGTAAATATAGATATTGTACTTGACATAGATACTGAAGGTCGTATACGCTATAAACCACTTAAAATCGTGAATATAAAACTGGAAAGGATTTAGTATATCCTCGGTTCGATTATTAATCTTCATATTAAAATAGATATATTATGTAATTAATATAAGTAAAAATTTAAATTGTCTACTTAGTGTTATTTGTGTCAAATTTTCATTATTATTTATAAATTTTAAATACCAAAATTCATCTAAAAAATTATAGATATAATAAAATTAAATTAAATATAATAAAAACTATCATTTAGAGGAACGAGTCGCGGTTCGACCGGCTGATCCGATCCAGTTTTTAAAGCACTAGTTAAAATTAAATATAACTAACATTTTGTGTTTGATTGGTGAAAAAAATATCAGAAAGTGATTTAGTATATCCTCGGTTCAATTCGTTTGGTTTTCATTTGATTCAATAAATAAGCCTATAACCGTCTAATATCCAAAAATATTCAATATAATTCTGGTTTAGTTTTGATTTTTGGTTTATTTTGGTTATTCTGGATGGTTCATAAAATATTGAATGATTCATTTAGTTTTATATTGGGCTTTTGAGTTATTAAATATTTTGGATATTCTTTTATCAGTAATTTGAAACATCAAACAAAATTATCCAGTTTATGAATAGTTAACAGTATAAATATATTAATATTAAAAAAATTGAATAATATATTTATAAACTAAGAAAATTAATTAAACAAGAAATATTTGGAATAAAATATATTTCATAATCATTAACAAGTTTAATTCATGTGACGTGTTTGTTTGATTTGTAATATATAATATTTCTGATAGATCAGTGATTTTTAATTAAGTGTAATTTATTAATTTTTCATATTGCGGCTAGATACTGAACCAATCAAAATAATGTTATACATATATTTGTCAATTAATATTTTTATAGCTTTGATAACGATTTTTGATGTATTTATTTATAAATTAAAACACCAATTATGTTTATGTATATTAATAAATATGTATTTATAAATTAAATTATTTATTTTTTAATAAGATAGGTAGATATTTCTTTAAGTTTTTATATGCTAGATAAATTCCACTTCTATGTTTATTTTTGAGAATGTTAAATTGAAACTTATTTGTTGTATTCTTATAATTCAAATATAATTGTAAAATATATTAATCATCACATTATTTAACATATATTCAAAAATAATATACGTGAATATATAACATCTCAAGTTTGTAGTCACATTTTAAATAATTTTGTTTAGTTTTATTGCTAAATTTGGTTAGAGAATAATCTAGTTAAAAAAATAACTCTAAGTTTGGTACATCTGCTTAGAGAAAAATCTAACAAAATAAATGATTTGTGGTTAATTAATTAAATTTGGTAAGCTTGGATAGAGAAAAATCTATCAAAATAAATGATTAGTGATTAATTAATTAATCTCCTATATATTAATTGAAAAAACATTATAACTTTTTTTGTAGTCATGTCATCACTAGCATGATTATTAGAATCATTAGAGAAATAGGTTGGTTCATTTAATTATATAATAATTTTTTTATTAAACTAACCATAAATTCATTATTAATGTTCCTTATTTTCTTAAATAAAAGTTACGAAATTGCCTAATGTGACTAAAATATATATGTCAATTAATGATTTTGAATAATAAAGATTTGATTAAAATTAGTGTATCTTCTATCATATTTTTTTTTTAATTTAAAAAAATTTAAATAAATTAAACAACCACAAAAATCATATAATAAAAATTTAGATTTTTCTGTATATGTTATATTTTAAATTTTTAAAAACGACTATGAATTACTAAGTCTGTTAAAAGTCACATATTCAAATTTTGTGATCCATGGATTAAAAATTTTGTTATGAAAAAATACAAATGATTACAAAATCATATAAGTAAAAAATTTAATTTAGTTAATTGTAAAGATTGATATACATATACCGTTTTAAATTAAACTATAACCCATATAAAATATATAAACATTTTAGTTTCGAAATTTACTTTGAACAATATTGTTGATAAAAGCTTTGAACGAACATTGAAAAACGTAATTTAAAATATATATAAAAATTACTAAAACTATTAATCCCACAATAAAATTTTATATCAGTAATTTAAAGTTTTTTCTATTAACGATACAAATGATAAAAAAAACGTATGCGTAGAAATTATCATGTAATAGACATTAATATTAAAAATATAGTATGTATGTTAATATCATTTAAATTTAATTATATATTATATCAAATAAAAAAAATATTGTTTGGATTAATAAAATTGATTTATATATCTTCACCAATTTAATTATATATGTAATAGTTAATGACTTTTAATTATTCAATATATATTTATTATTTCGTAATATGTAAAAACATATAATACAGAAAATCATTTATATATATCATGTTCATACTGCGCAAGGCGCGAGTTTTAGCCTAATAGTTATTGTTTCAATGGCATAAGTTATAATATTAATATGAAAGAATAGTTGTTTCTTAAAAGTACTTTAATTTAGATAGATACTTTGGGCTAGATGAAGAGTGAATTTATAATACCAAGTGCGTTATTGGCAAGTGGTGAACAAACAAAAAACAAATTATTTTTGTTTTTGGCAAGTGTGTTTTTTAAGTAAAATACGTCCCGCTTTAGAGTATTTGTGTGAATGGTGACTTTCTGAATTTTGTCTTTCGTTATTACAAATACGCACCACGACCAAGTCTCCATTCATAACCTAAATATATTGAAGGGGACTCCACTTGCCCTAATAGATCCAAACTCAATTTGTATCCACTCCAAAAGTACACATATTGTGTGACACTATTTGGTGTACAGTCAGGACAACAACAAATTAACAAAAATGGTCACGTCGATCTTCCTCTTTTAACTCGTAGAAGAGGAAAAGAAATTTCAACCACATTGGTACCTTCTTTGACGGGAAATGGTCAGCCCTCTTTCAACGACTACAATAGTTACCCAACATTTCTTGTTCTTCATTCTTTTTTTTTTTGTGTGTGATAAGTAGGGATTTTTGCTGAGATGGAAAAATATAATTAACTCAATAGTTAAGCAATGTTTAATACTCAAATATTCCTGAATATTGTATAAAACAATTAATATTCTAAATTATCAACAATTCAGAAAAAGAGTGTCTAGAGTTACTTTGATCCCTGCACGACTTTATCTAATATCAATTTTCTATTTACTATTCAAAATTCATTTATTCTATATAGTTTATCTATTATTATAAAAAAAAAGAAGAATTTATTCTCTCTTCATTAGGACACATAGGATTCCACCTAGAAAAGTCAGTTCATGATGTCGCGCCACGTGTCCATCCATTCAAAACGCGTCGTACCACTTGAACTGAGCGTGATGGGCTTCGTTTTTGTTCGTTTTTGTTATGGGTTTTAAAGTGAAACCAGCCCATAATGGTGAAACGATAAACCCTAATTATTCGGCTTCACCAAAAACACAAAATCGTCCTTCTTCTTCTTCGACGCGACGGCGAGAGGGGACTTTCGAAATTCCTCGTTCGATCTAAAACGGTGTTATTAATGGCTGCATGATAAATCGAAGTGATTCACCTCTCCACGATTCATCTTCAATGCTTGGCTTAAATGTGAAAGGCAGTGTGAAACAGTATAAATAGATGAGAGTATTGCTCTTAGTGAACTCAACCTCTCTTTGTTTCTTTTGAATCTATCTAATTCACTATGATTTTGTAAATTCGAGGGTTTTCTTTTCCGATCTGAAGTCTGGCGGCAAGTGTTCATCCGTCGTCGAGGCTAGACTTATGCGATATTGGGAGGCCCGTTATGTCAAACGCGGCGGTGATCTATTGTGAGTCGACATGCTGATGGTCGACGTCAATGTAAGTTTCTTTTCCAGTAACTGAAACAAATAGCTAAAATTGCTATTTTAGAGGTAATAACAAAATCAGAGGTGGTTGGTTGGAATTTTACAAAAGGTAATTACGTAATTATCTTGGAAGGTTTGAAACTACCAAACATTTTAATAGTACATTCTTTCACCACACCACAAAAAACCATAGAACCACGAATCTTAATGTCAAAGTGGATGGAATTACTTTATCACTTCTCAATCTAATATGATCATAATTATAATGATTATTTTCCTCTCAAAATCTATTGAATATACAAAATTCATCTACGTATATAGCAAAAAGCTAAATATCTATATATGAGTTGAAACAAATAGAAATATTTTTTATCATAATGAAACCGACTGTCAAATAACTGGTAACCAAAACATAACAAAACTAAAACAAAGATAATCAAAGACTCGATGAAACTGCAGAGTAATAAGAAACATTATTTAGACCAGCATATGAAACCATAACTACTGGACTTTCATTTCAAACAACACGCGCTTTCTTAGCCGCATTGGTAGATGAATGGATCCTCTTTTTAGGCGCAGGATCATCTGCCTTCTCATCAGCATCCTTAACTGCATCACTGCTGCCCTCTCCAGTTTCAACCTGAACAGGAACTGGAATACCTTCTGGCTTGTCGTCATCATCAGCATCATCTCCTCCCTAGTCCATTTGGACAGTTTTAAAGATCATTAAAATAACTCTTACATCGACGACAAAGGTTATTAATAGATAATCAAAGACTATTAAGGTCATTCTTACATTGACGACAAGTCAGGAACTGGAACACGCTCATGTTCGTTGATGATGCGTGTGATAGTGAATGTCTGATGGTGCGCAGTGAAGTTATATGCACTAACTCTGACTTGGAAAGTGAATATTTTTCCTTCCATGTCTGTGATAAACGGAGGCACTCTAGAGTCCTCAGGATTTACTCCTTCGTCAGCTTATTTGTCAAATTGAAGTCACCAGTACGTTAGCAGCTATATATAATAACCATGTAAGAAGGCTAATGCATATCTTACCAACACTTGACCGGCTTCACTTGCTGTGCAGCTTAGTCATCACACCATCAAAACACAAGAACACACATTCAGCAGTATCATCCGCAATTGCCATCTCCACACTATAACTAAAAGATAAGAAATAAACAAACTCTATGTTAGAGTACTGATACAAATGTAAAGGAAAAAAATAAACAATCTCTAAGTTAGAGTGCTGATACGCATGTAAATACGCACAGACACACATATTTATATAAATAGTTTACAATACATACTGGAGAACTCCGACGGCATTAGCATTACTGCATCGCACACACTCCAAAGCAGAGACAGTACAGTAGAACCTCTATAAATTAATAATCTCGATAAATTAATAAATTTCGTTGGTCTCAATTTGGGCCGGTGTAAAATATAACACAAATCGATAAGATAATAAAATAATAATATTTAAAAAACCCCCATGTAAATATATAGTCCCATTACAACTATAAATTAATAATCTATATATTTATTTTACATAAGTACAAACTAAACATTATATTGTTGGTTTTATATTCACAATGAAAACACCTCTATTTTTCTTAACATTTCAATATATTTTGATAATATTTAGTAAAATTATATCGAAAACCACATAATAATTCTCTGAAACATAAAAATATACACCAAATAAGATAATAAAACAATATGAAGTCAAATTTATAAAATTTAAATAATGTATATACGGTAAAATCAAATATTTTCTTATTTTATAAATAAAATAGAAAAAATAGAAAAAAAAATCTAAAAAGAAAACTTTTGTAAATTAATATCTCTATAAATTAATAAAATTATAAAGTCTCAACATTATTAATTTATAGATTTTTTACTGTACGTTGCAATTTTTTTTACTGCATTTGGAGCAGACAACATAACACCATCCCTTATCCACGTTAAGTCGAACAACTTTACCGGTGCAGAAAAATTCAATGTCCTGCACATTCTATACGAAGATCATATTTTGAGTATTACGATCCAAACAAATGAAGATTTAGGAAAAAAACCAGACAGGAAACATCACAGAAACAACATCCAGACAGAAAAAAAAAACAGGAACAGTCTCGCCAGAATTATATCTGAATAGAGAACTATCAGAAACTGAAAAAGAAACTTACATTAACGTCGACCATCAGCATGTCGACCCACATTAGATCACCACCGCGTTTGACATTCCGGGCCTCCCAGTATCGCAGAAGTCTAGCCTCGACAACGGATGAGCGCTTGCCGCCGGACTTCATCGAAAAAGAAAACCCTCGAATTTGCCATGTCAGAGTGAATTAGATAGATTCAAGATATACAAAGAGAGGTTGAGTTCAATAAGAGCAATACTCACATCTATTTATATTGTTTCACACTGCCTTTCACATCTAAGCCAAGAACTGAAGATGAATCGTGGAGAGTTGAATCAATTCGATTTATCATGCAGCCATTAATAACACCGTTTTAAATCGAAGAAGAAGAAGGACGATTTTGTGTTTTCGGTGAAGCCGAATTAGGGTTTATCATTTCACCATTATGGGCCGGTTTTACTTTGATTTGAAACACAAAACAAAAACACACAAAAACGAAGCCATCACGCTCAGTTCAAGTGGTACGGCGTGTTTTGAATGGGTGGACACGTGGCGCGACATCATGAACTGACTTTTCTAGGTGCAATTCTATGTGTCCTAATGAGAAGAGAATAAACTTTTTTTTATAATAATAGGTAGATGGTGATGATGATATATTCACACATGAGAAATTATAAACTATTGTTACATATTTTATGATATATTTCCTGTCAAACTATTTTATACTACTAGAGAGAAACTAATAGTCATAACAGTTTCTCCAGACGCGGACAACGTCTAGTAAACCTTTCTTGTTCTTCACATTCGTCTTTATAACTTACATTTAAACATTATTTTATTTTATTTTTGAAAACTAATTTAAACATTATTCTACCTATTGTTGTATATTAAATTATTAATTATTAAGTTAGCATAGACATATATCTAGCTTTAGATTATCGAGCAGTACTCTACATTATATAAACAATATACATTATATTTTCTCATTCTGTAATATATAATATAATTTTATATGTAACTATTAGGTCATTCTCTGTTAAAAATTGAATTAAATTTACTATTATCTCAATATAGTATTGGCCACATGAAAAATTGTGTCTTAAACTTTTATGATTGATCAAAATATTATTTAAAATATTTGAGGGTTCGAGAGCAATGTTGCATTCAGGGTTTGAGGATGCCCATATTTCGGTAGCTTACGGCAAGCAATCGACTGGTCTTCTCATCTAGTTCCTAGAGTTTGTACATTCATAATCATTTCGTTGTTGAACCACTTAGCTTCATATCTTGCATTTCCCTTCAGTCTTGTCCTTTGTTGGTGGTGCGTAGTTTTGTTTCAATAAAGTTTTTTTTTTTTTGCATTTTGTTATTAGTATTCTCTTTTATTTTCTGTCAAAATTTAAAAAAAATTGGTATAAAATTTACCATTTTACCCCAAAACAATTATTTAAAATTTTCAAACAAATCTAATTACTTATTTAGAACCTAATAATTAATTGATTAATTAAAGGTTTAATTTGAAAAATAAATAAGATTTTTTTTTATCAAGATTCAAGAGATAAGAAGTTTACTTAACTACAACTCTAACTATTTAAACTTTATATGGCAAAGTCTTATTGAGAAAAACGGGTCATGTAACATAATTTTTGTACACTGATGATGATGATATATATTCGCTCATGGGAAATTATAAATTATACATATTTTATGATATATTTCCTGTCAAAACTGATTTATAGTATACTAGTCAAAACAATTTCCTGACGCGGACAACGTCTAGTAAACATTCCTCTTGTGCTGTTCAAAATCCACCACTTCTCTTCTTGTCTTCTCGTATTCAAGCCCATTATATCACGACAGTTATACTTCCAACCTCATATTTATAAATACATAACTACATCTACCAACACACACTACAAAACTCCTATTCATCATCCCAACGATCTTGTCTTATTTCATTACACATAAAAATCATGATCTCTAGGGTTTTTGACTTCATGAAGAAATCTAAATCGTCCAATATTCAACTAAACAACACATCATTCCTCGATCTTCTCCCTTCTTCATCATCAACCAAACCAAAAGCTTTGCATGATGTGTTCATCAACCACAGAGGATCCGACACAAAGAGAAACATCGCAACATTGCTTTACGACAATCTCAATGCCCGTAACTTACGTCCATTCTTGGATAGCAAGAACATGAAGCCTGGAGATAAGCTTTTTGATCATATAAACCGCGCTATTCTCACTTCTAAAGTCGCCGTAACCGTGTTTTCTCCAAACTACTGCGATTCTTATTTCTGTTTGCACGAGCTTGCTCTTATAATGGAGTCCAAGAAAAGGGTCATACCGATATTTTTCGACATCAACCCTTCACAACTCGATGTTATGATCGAAAAGGTGACATGTTCTGATAATGAAATACAACGGTTTAGATGGGCTCTTCAAGAAGCTAAAGATACCGTTGGGCTTACGTTCGATTCCTGTAAAGGGTAATTTTTGAGATAACATTTTTATATAAACGAATGTTATATAAAAACTTCTGATTAAACTCACATTTTATTCTTCTTCTTTTTGGCACATTATAGGAATTTATCGGAGGTTGTTACAATTGCGTCGGATGTTATCGTTGAGAGGTTGGTGGAGTTAGAGGCTAAAGATGAAGATGTTTAGGCGTTGGCGGAACTTTAATTAACTCCAAATCAAACGCTTCACTCAAGCATATATATTTTTTTTTTTAGTTTCCCATGATTGATAAATTTAATTGATTTCATTCGTGCATATACAGTATATCCTAAGAAATCGATAGTTGATATATAGAAGAGAAATCAATTTTTTTTATGAGGATTTATAATCTCCATTATTCTTTGTAATTCTTTTGTGTGTGTTGCATGTACGTAATTGCTTTTTTCTTTTTATTTTTGTTTTTAAGGGTCTAGTACGTAATTGCTATGCTTTTGTAAGCTCAATAAATATAAAAACATTATCTCTTTAGGACATAATTAACGGGAATCTTTAGTGGATTTCTTAGGTGGTGGATCCCCCTTTTCTTGTAAAAACCGATCTCAAAAGTCATCAATTAAAGAACGATCGTGGAGGTTTTTTTGCACTGTTTGCGGGCCCCACCAACACGTGACGGCCCGCGATTAGTTCGCTTTTTAAATTTTTTTTTTCAGACAAAAAAAAAAATTTGCCTACGAAACCGTGAACTGTTTTTAGCGATACTGATGGTCTTATACTACCGAAAATGTTTGTTATAGACTTACAAATACCATCTTTTCACTTTTTTATACGTACGTTTTTTGAAACCCTATCTACAGTAGGTACTAAAAGAAATAAAAACCAGTGTGAATGTTTGTTGTAGACGTTAAAAATAACATCCTTTCGAGCTTTAAAAAATTAATACATCATTTGTCGCACTGAATGAGGCTCGGGCGAGGAAACATGTGTGGAAGGCCAATTAGGCACATGCGGTTAGGCCTTACAAATGGTATCATAGCCGAACCTAGACGAGTGGGGAGTCATGTGTGGCTCACACTAACATGGATAATGATCTTGGATGCAACAAAGATGTTGCGTTCTTCGAAAAGTGGTGAATTATAACATCATGATTTGTGGTATATGCAAAAAATTAAAAGAATTAATTTAGGCTTTTATCTACGTCACAAAAATACTCACTTATCAAACCTGAAAGTAATAGAAATTTCTTCTCCCTTTACTTTTGAATGATGATAGAAGCAGATCACTTATATTATGCCCATAAAATGTTCAGTTCTTTTTTTTTTGTCACGAAAAAATGTTCAGTTCTTAAAACACTATATTTAACTGGAGGACAACGCATAAGTAATTTTATTTTTATATATAAAATCATTAATCAAACATGGTTGGTAATCAATGAGTCTTCATAAACTTAATTAGTAAACGGTAATCAATACCGAACGTAGATATGTAAACAATATAAACAAATAGGTGAAATGGAAATTTAACATCCGACCTTAGCTCAGTTGGTAGAGCGGAAGACTGTAGTCTGTGACAGCAAATCTTTAGGTCGCTGGTTCGATTCCGGCAGGTCGGATTTATTTTTTTTATTTTCAAAAGACGTTATGGTTTGAGAAACGGTGTGTTGCTCTCCTTTGAAAGCGGCATAGACGGTGTAATATCTATCAAAATAAAGAGAACAACCCAGCAGAGAATCTTGTGTTCGTTCCCATCCTCATCACTGATAAGAACCCGACCATTCAGAACTACATGAAACTTTCTTTCCTTGGGGCCAAAGCTTATTGACTTCCAACAGAAGTAACGTTGGAATCTGACACACACATCCTCTCTATTTTCTCTTTGACACAACTCTCTGTTTGGTCTCTAAAAGTAGCTGGAAAACCTCCTTAGAAACATCCTTTCGATGTTTGACTGGGAAGTTATAGAATGAGGCCTCAAAGCATCCATACTCTTCTAGAGCTCTTCGAACATCGCCTCTCACCGAGTCCCATTCAATAGTTCTTGGTTTTAGGTTTGGACTTGCGAAATCGATGACAGGCAGATGAAGAGCAAGAGTGGTTTCCAAGCTAACCATTGTTTCTCCTTTTAGAAACTTGTCCTGTTTTAGATGTCTCTCTATGTGTTCTTATGTAAGGTTTTGAAGACCACTTGATTCTTTAAATAACATTTATCATCATTTTAGGTCTCACTATATATCTATGGTCCCTGGCGACACTTTTTTTTTAAATCCTTGTAATGTAGAAAAACCGTAATTTCGCACTCTTATTGTTGTAATATACTTGGAGAACAGTTTGATTGGTTCAAATAAATTTTTAAAAATCTGAACTGATTATACTAAATGAAACTTTGTATGTAGAGAACTAATCAGATAACATTCCAATTTTTAAAACATTATCATTTTGATCAACGGGATTCAGATTTGTAAAATATTATCGCATTGATCATCAATCTTTCTTTGTATAGATGCTTTTTAGATTCCACAATACGCTTTGAGAGTCGACTTGGCGTCCCGGCTTTTTCTTGGTTGCATAGAAGTTTATGAGAGCTATGCTGTTGATGAGCGATGATGGAAAACGGTCCAAAGGCTTTTTCGTCATCTCATCATGACTCAAACGGCAAAACTCCAAAGGAAATGCCAAAACTGATCCTTTACACATGTATTAGTTTCATCACTGTCTTTGGGGCGTTCAGTTACAAGGTTTGTAGCTTTTTACTTGTTGTGACCAAAGACATTTTTTAATGATAATACATCTGTAGTTAGCCAATGTGTTCACAAAGTCATGTTCTTGGACGAAATACAAACAAACATAAGCATAGATCATGATATCAATGTACACTTCTCTTCACAAACGTAGGTTTCAAGCGGCTTTACTTAGATCAATATCTCTTTACCCTTTCATCGATCCACTCTCTCATATCCTTAAACACGATCGCAGCATTCTCGTCAGGCTCTCCTTGAATCAGGGAATGGTACATCCCATCATAAAGCTTCAATGTTTTATCAGCGCTCGATGCCTTTTCGTATAGTAGCGTTGACGATGAAGGGCATGTTACTCCATCATATGTCCCGTGCACCGTCATTAGCGGAATAATCACTCTCCCAAAATTCTCTTGCACGTATTGGGTCTTCCTTAGTATCTCCCTCATTGTTCTCACTCTAGGCTTCCCGGTGTATCTGTAAAGCAACAACATCCAGACTTTTTCCTCAAAGTATTGGTTTAAAGAGCACTGATTTCCAACTTGTAAGAGAGACCATATGATACCCTGATTATATTATTAACATGGTCGTCCCATAAATTGAAGGGGCCAAAAACAATTTTAAAGTAACATTAATAAAATTAAATTGTTAGGCCATAAAACTATGCATATTAGCTCTTTAAAATTTGGAGGCTAATTCGAATGTTTTATTAGACTTTGCACAATTGGCTTGGTTGACTAAACCAAATTTTGTTTTGTTACCTTTGCGGGTTAGATGCAATGATTTTGAGCCTTTCTGTGTAATGGATTGCCTTGCCAACCATTTTATTATCCGGCATTGCAGTCCAAGTATCAGCCAAGCCAAAGAGGAGACCGTATGCAAAAAGGTGAGGCTTGCTCGGTTTCATATCCTCCGGGATAACAAATAGAGGAGCCGAGAATATCAAACCGGGATAACAAATAGAGGAGCCAAGTATCAGGCTCAGACTGAAAGTACATGAGAAGTTTAGCAAGACCCCCATGGACTCACCAAAGAGAAAAGCAGGGAGATGTATATATGGATCACTGCAACGAACATGCTTAAAGAAAGACAATGATGTTGCTGCAACTTTCTTCATATCACCTGAGGAAGCAAACAAAGAAAGATATTCAGTTCTTCCTCCTAAAACCCTAATTTGCAGCGAGACATGAATCTCAAGTAATCTCTCTGTTTTGACTAGCCTTGGGCGTTTAAACAAAAAACCAAAAATCAACCCGAAAAATTGTAACAGTTTAACTGATGTTTACAAATATCCCAATGGTTCTTATATCTAAAATATAGTTTATATACCTAAAAATTTAATTATATTTAAATTTTAAATTAATAAACACTCTAAATTATTATTATTTATAAAGCGAACTATCTTAGAGAACCGAATTACCATAAAATATTATCTAAATTATCCGAAAGAATAAAATTATCTTAATATTTTTGTTCAGAATATTTAAAACTATCTAATTTTTTTTGTTATTTTATATGTGTAACTGGAGATATTCAATCAAAAAAATCTGAATTATCTAACATTTTTACAAAAAGTATCCAAAATTATTTGAAAGCTAGAACCGAACTTATACCTAATTTGATTCAAAAATTTCTCAAATATTAGTTGATTTTAAGTTTGTTATCTTAAACCACCCACAAACGAATATAATTGAATTGAAACTGGACTGAATTTCATAACTATCCTAATATTCCTATATAGGGAACCAAAGCATATCAAAACCGAACCAAAACCCAAGACCCAATTTTGCATAACGTTACAAAAAACAGAAAATGAAAGAAACGAACCCATGTAGCAGCGGATTCCGTTGGAGCGGCCGTGACCGAGAAGATTGGCGGCGAAAACGGCGTAACCCCAAGTGGAGAAGCTCATGCAGATCTTCTGAAACATCCAGCTCGTGTTGGAACCGTAGCCGTGAGACATGTACACCCAGGGGCGGATCCAGAAACAATTTCAATCGGAGGCACACTATTAAAAACAACCAAAACTTTGTTTAACCGGGGGCACTTCTCATAATTATTCACTCAAATAAGAACATTTCAGTAAAATTTACATATATTATACAAGAAAAAACAAAAATTAGTAGGGGGCACGTGATCTCGTAGACGTACATGTTCGTCCGCCCCTGTACAGTACACAGTGCCTTTGATTTCACCTTCTAAGGGAAGAAAACTCTGAGTGAAGAGCTTCTCCTTGGGTGTTTCGAAGTAGGATTTTCTGTTACGTACAACTTGCGAAGTGTAGTACTCTTCCTACGGCATGTCTCCCAGAAGTTCTGTGTCGGAGATGAACTCACTGGGATCTTCGTCCAGGGGCGGACCCACATTATAGCTAGTGGGGTCACTTGACACCAAAGAAATATGATAATAAGTTGTTTTCGTATAAGAAATTGTTAAAAATTCAGTACCAGAGTTGGTAAAATATAGTGACTGGCACACATATTTACTCCTGAGTCTGCCTCTGTCTCCGCTTCAGACGACATCGTTTTGGATTGTTTTTCGGAAATTTGGTTGATGCCCGAAGAAGAGGAGACAAATGAGTTTATATATATGGAATATTAATTAAACGTGATTAAACGATAATTAATATATTTCAAAAGTCGGTGGGCTTCATTCCCTTCATTTTTAGTAGTTAAACAGTGGTAGAAAACAATAAAAAGTATGGACGTACATAAAAGTATAAGTGATAAAAGTCTCAAGACTGTGAGAGATGAATTAAAAGGTTGATCTAATTTTATTTCATATTAATATATACTTCTTTGAAGCATATTGATATAAACTTGAATGAAAAGTTTAAAATCTTAAACTAAGAAAAATATTGTTCTAGGAAAGATGAAATGATGGCAAATAATTTTCGTCACATATTTAATATGCAAATTTAAAATTTCAACTAGAACGTGTGGTCAAATGCAACAAAAGCTTTCCTTGTGACTGTTCAAGGATTAAATGGGTTATATGAATAAACTATCTACTCGATTAAAATAAAATCCTATTTGAAATTACCATGGCATGTTTTAAATTTGGATTTATTAAACAATGTTGTGACTTAATATCAAAACATGTTTCATATACAAATTTATATGGTAACCAACATACTTAAATTAAACCAACTCTAATCTAGGTCATCTCATTTGTGATTAATATTGAAATCCATCCAACTTTAATTATCCATGGCCGTCGTCATCTTCCTCTGTTCCATCATCATGATCTCCGACCACCATACATAATCCCTCAATCACAACCGTCCATTTACCATCACCATCACATCCATGTTGATTATATTTTGGGTTGATTTTGTAAGCGACCAGTTCTGATTAATTATAATTTAAAAATCCCAAAAGCCATTTACAATGTTATCAAGCTTTGCAATGCGGAGCGAGCAGGATGCAGAACGAGACCTTCCCGTTATTATTTTCCGTTGGATCTCCATAGATCTCACCAGAGCTATTCCCAAATCCCAATGTTACCAAGCTTTACCATGAATTCTTGACAGAGAAGCTGTTATAGAGAAGTTACGAAAGACTCGTGGAGCAATTTGGAAATTTCTGAATCAGTTATGTAACGGCCCGATCCCCCGGCGTCCGACCGGGGTTATCGATAGGGCGTTATGGACACGTGTCTACTCATTTAGACAACCCTACGTGTCCCGTTACTGGTCCCGAGAGCCGACGGGCGCATAACCTTCTTTGAAATACCGTCACACCCACATCCATATACTTCTACTTACAGTCCTGCGCACAGGGAAATGGAAATGGAGGAGTGAGCAACAAGTTACTCAGTGAAGTGGCTCTAGACCAGCCTGCCCGCATGACACTCTATACTACTCTATGCGGGAACTAGGACTGACTAGCCACTACAATCAG
>NC_027753.1:9526179-9526856 GCF_000695525.1 Brassica oleracea var. oleracea
CCATATTCTTGTGGATTGGCCACATCTCCTATGGATACCTAGGGTGGACTACTACCCCACATACTTTCCTTAGACCCTCTATATGCTTTCCCACTCATGCTTAACCTTAACATCATTCTCTCATACTCTTACTTATCCTTTCACATCCTTATCATTTTCACTTATCCCTTCCCATTCTCATTCTCTTTCCTTTTCATTTAGACTTGTACTTGGACTCATTCACTAGACGCCACCCGTTATCGGTGCCACACACAATACACATTGCACTCAAGTTCTACTTCAATAACATTAACAATCATTACTCATCTATCAGCTTAGCATGCATTTCTCTCTAGCATCCTAACTTTAATCACAAACCACTCATGAGACTACACATCCAAACATACAAGCATAAATTACCAATCAATCATCGCTACCACAACTCCATTTCAGTTTACTAAGTCCCATTTAACAATATGAGGGTTCTTATGCACCGTGTTCCCTTCATCTAACATCCTAGCAATAATCATGATCTATCATCCTAGCTTTCAAACATGGTCTAATCAACCCTAACTCCAACATAAAGGAGTATACAGTACATGAGAACAAGATGGGTTCAAGACACTCCACCTTAGCCTAGATCTGGATCCGGATCTGGAAACAAGAGACAAGGGAGAGGAGATTGAGATCCGGTCACC
>NC_027753.1:9526949-9527405 GCF_000695525.1 Brassica oleracea var. oleracea
ATCTAACATCCTAGCAATAATCATGATCTATCATCCTAGCTTTCAAACAGGGTCTAATCAACCCTAACTCCAACATAAAGGAGTATACAGTACATGAGAACAAGATGGGTTCAAGACACTCCACCTTAGCCTAGTTCTGGATCTGGATCTGGAACAAGAGACAAAGGAGATGAGATCTGAACAGATCTGGAACAAGTAAACAAGAGAGACGAGATCTGGTCACCACCACAACACCACACAGCCACCACCATCACCACACTCGGACGATCACCCCACCACCACTTGGACGACGACCACCACCACCACCGGCGGCTCGGCTTGCTCTTGGGGGACTCTCGGCGAGGAGAGAGGAAGAGATTCAACAGAAAGAGAAAGGAGAGGGAGAGAGAGAGAGGCGTGAGAGAAGAAGAGAGAAAAGGAAAAGAGAAGCTTGACGGCTAGGGTTTCCTAGTCTCT
>NC_027753.1:9528321-9535275 GCF_000695525.1 Brassica oleracea var. oleracea
GAGAGAGAGAGGCGTGAGAGAAGAAGAGAGAAAAGGAAAAGAGAAGCTTGACGGCTAGGGTTTCCTAGTCTCTCTAAATCTCTGCAGAGCTTCGCTCAAGTTTCAGAATGAGAGAAAAGAAGGGCTGCGTCTCTTTTTATAGGAAAGGATGAAGGGAACCCTAGGTTTTTGTCAAATGGGCCGTAGAGAAGCCCATTCTTTTATGAAAATTTTTGGGCCAGGAACCGGGCCGTTACAAGTTATGTTGTTCCCAGTGCAGAGAACGCTCCCACTTGCTGCTGCTGCTAAGTCTTCTTCTTCACCTTCACTTATGTCTTTTCATCCTCTCGTGGCCAAGGTTTGTGTTTTGACTCTTTCTTTTTGTGGGCTACTCAATTATTCCATATTCGACATAAACTCAGATGAAATTAGTGATGAAGCTTATTCCAGTTTTGAACAATTTGAGGCACTTCTTTTCCTTAGACAACTCCTTAATGCTTAGCTCTGAACTTTATGTGCAGGTTCTGTCCTTGATGCTTTTGATACGTTTGAGTTTGCTCATGTTTTGTTTGTTTTGTTTTGTCCTATGCTTAAGTTTCTCTGGTAGCTCCAGAAAGTTTTGTCACTTGGCATCTTATGGATTCGGGAAAACTAATGCTCGGTGTTGTTTGTGTGCATGTTATGTTCTGTCTGTTTCAGAACTTGTGTTTAACTTGAAGTAACTATTGGTCTATTTAAATTTAAATTTGTCGTGTTACAAAAAAAAAATAATTTAAATTTGTCTCCCAGTTTGAGTACATGTCAAATTAGTGTTTGAATAAGTGTCATTCTCTGATAAATCTTGCTTCTCTCCATGTTCTCTTATTTAGGGGATGTGTTTTTAATATGACAATGAAATGAAATACAATTCAGTAGACACTGTGTACTATTTACACTGATCTTTTAATTTTTTCTCTCTTTAATTTATAATGCCATTTTTTCTGAAATAGTGTGATTCTTGCAGATACAGCAACACAAGAACTTGCGAAAAAGAACTTCAAGAATTTAAGAGAAGACAGTAATCATGAAAAACCACAAAACCAACAACAAGAGCAGCCAGAATTTGCCAGGAGAGGCCGTCCGCAAGAAACAGCCTGAACCATCTTCGATAGGCCATACTATTTCTGAAATTCCAGATGATGCGCTCAATCCGCCACGAGATAGTTCTAATATAAAAAAAATTGTGCTTACATCAAACTGTCAATAAAATATTTAATTATTTTTGTATTAAACAAATATATACAAACTTGTCATATTTGTTATAGGTCGTTGAGAAATTTAAAAGGCTACAATCTCCATTGAGCAAAGAAGTTAGTCATCCATCCTTTGTTTGTAATCACTTGAATGCCACCCATAATCTCTTCCATGGTCACATCTGAGCTTTGGTGCACTAGAAATTTCCTTTCTCTTCCTTTGAATCACTACCATGGTCTCCCAAAATAACAGAACATGTGCTTTCATCAATATCCTTATCCAGAACAACTTGGCTACGTCTACCATTGTTTAGAACAACAGGTTTCTCATCTTCCTCGTGGCTGCTAATACTACTGTCACTAGCATCAACTGCTCTTTTTCCCTTCTTGAAAAACAAAAAAAAAATCTCATAAAAGACAAGCAATAAAGATACGAAGAACCTAAGTAGCGAATTTACTCATTAGACAGTATACATAATCACAAAATCCACGAGTAGATCGAAGAAAACAACTTTTGAAATCACTACACCTAAAAAGCAGAGCAAACTAAAACTAGAAACCAAAAATATACACATAAAAAGAATACATGTGCGCGGGTAGGATCCTAGTTATTTATTTAAACTAGAGAGATAAATGATTGGTTTATTCAGCTCACCAACTGTGCTGAAGTGGGGTCGATAGGGGTTGGTGGGGTCAGTAGAGTTAGTGCGGAAAGTTGGTGCGAGGATCCGACCCGACCTGGTCCATGTCGGATGTCACTTTTTCACATACCCCAGGTTCGGTTCGCTCGTATGCCTACCTACCCCCATAGATTAGACTGTCGGTCCGTCCTTTGTTGCGAACAGAAATAACCCAATCGATGTACCGGCGTGCATGGAACCACTGATGTCATCATAATCCATTAGTCTCACTCTATAACCAAATAAAATTTGCATATTGGGATTAAGAAGTTACCTTATATCTAATGGCGTTTTCATGGATTATATAACATTTCAGGCTCCTCTATGATTAAAAGCTTGGGATGAAGCACTCAGTGAGATAAGCAAGTTATCGGATGAGATTATCCTTTCACCACAAGTCACATCAAGTCTGTTAAAGTCCATGGGAGATATTCCTGGTTCTGAGGATTCTCTTGTTTTTCCTTTGAAATCCTCACAAGTTGGGCTTCTAAACTCACCAGTTCAGTGTTCTGGCTTCTAAACTCACCAGTTCAGTAAGTACTCACATCCTCTTCACTTAGTTTCCACTCTCTCAAACCACAGATTTGCTTTTTCAAGCTTCAACAACGATGATATGCAAATGCAACTTTGGTAAGAACAAACCAGAAGGTAAGTCAGAAATGGGGTTTAGACAATCATCGAATACATATGCATAAAGATAGATAAATCAACAAGCGTCTCTAACACAGTACGCTGATGGAACAATAACAAACGACTCCTACAAAAGAGCACTCTAGCGTCTTCTTTATGAAACACAGACTCTCTCTCGAAAAACTTAAGAAACAGAGAAACAAAGAGTGGTAAGAAACTATTCCTTGGCGGATTTGTTGATGAGAGACTTGTGGATGTGAGGGATGACACCACCACCAGCTATAGTTCCTTTGATGAGAGTATCTAGCTCTTCATCTCCACGAATCGCAAGCTGCAAGTGCCTGGGGGAGATACGTTTCACCTTCAGGTCCTTGCTCGCGTTCCCAGCCAGCTCCAAAACTTCTGCGGTCAGATACTCCAATATGGCTGCTGTGTAGACAGCTGCAGTTGCTCCAACCCTTCCATGAGCAGTGGACCTAGTCTTCAACAGCCTATGCACCCTACCTACAGGGAACTGCAGAAAAGGAACAAATTAGCCACAACAATGGAACAAGATCATGATCCAAAAACCCACCAGAAAGCATGGGTTTTTGGATTGTTCTTTAGGTCTGAGCTACAACATCAAAGAGTTTGAAGAACTCAACCCACTAATGAGAAAACCTCACAAAAAAAAAAAGAAGGTTCAAGAAAACACACATTGATAATCAATATTAGCATTTTTGTTGCTATTCCCAAGAATGACTAGTCCTAGATGAAAAACTCAAATATCCACTGCTAAAACCCATCAATGAGACACTTCACAAGCTTCAACACCAAACAAGTACCACAACAACGACACAAGAGAGCTAAGCGCTGCTAACAAGAGGAAAGATATGCTGAAAGAGCAAAAGACAGTGCAAATCAAGAGATGAAGGCGGTCAATGTCAACCATAAACTGCACAAAAGGAACCCAATTAGCCACAACAATGGAACAAGATCATTAGAAAGAGTCTATACAGTTTGAAGAACCCACTAATGAGCAAACCTCACCCAAAGAACGTTATCAAATTAGCGTTGTTGTTGTTGCTGTTACGACCTTAAAGTACCATCAAATAACATAGCCACGACTAATCCTATATGAAAAAAAAAACTCAAATCTCACCAATGAGAAACTTCAACACCAAAAGATGGTCAACGAAACAAAAGTTAGCTTTTTTATTTTATTTTATTGTTGGTACGACCTTGAAATACACTCGAGTACAACAACAAAGACTAGTCCTATGGACGATGTGAGAAAAACACATAGCAAATCAAGAGATCCAAGTGGTCCATATCAATCAGCTAATGTCACTATTCGATATCTGATAAATCAAAATCTAGCTCAGAATCTAATCGATCCGCCACTTATAAGATTCGAGGAGTTTACCTGAAGACCAGCTCGAGCAGAACGGGTGATGGGTTGTTTCTTCTTGTCCTTGTCCTTCTCGCTACCGCTAGGTTTCCCCATTATCAATCCTTTCGCTCCTTTCCCCGACATTTTCCCGCCAAAAGTCTCACTCACACCCGCGCGCAGATAGAAAAGGAGGAGATGGATCGCACCAGAAGAAGGAAGAAGGAAGAAGGAAGAAGCTCGCGAGTCGATAGATCGAGAATGACGGTTTATGATAGACCGGCTGACGATTTTACCCCTCCATGCCGACCTTAATTACAGCTTTAGAGCCTAGGCCCAAGCCCAAACATAAGTCAGGTTATATCATTAATTGCACAAGTAGTCCCAATGTTTTATATAAATAACGAAAAAGACCCCAGAAAACTAACAGATATGGAAAGGTCCTTGTGTTTTTTTTTTTTTTTTTTTTTTTGGGATTTTTTTTTTGGAAACACAAACACACAAAACATAGCAAATCAAGAAGAACCAAGACAAAGACTTTCAGTTCTGCTAAGCATCAGAAAGTTTATCTGCGGTCTTTCCTTCTTTGTTGATGTGAAAGCCTTCAATCTTCTTAGCAACTTCATCCACACTATGATTTGGTGTCGTTTGCCAGATCCTGATGGTTCCGTCTTCTGATCCCGATGCATATGACTCACCCGTTGGTGAAAACCTCACGCAGTGTACCGGACCATGATGTCCCTTGTTGCATCCTGAGTGGCAGACAAAGATGAAAGGAACAATCAGAAACCAAATCCTCCTTATCAAAGCTACTTTGCTTAATCAATCTATGTGTCACTTAACAAAGATAGCACAATCCAAAACCTCATACGAGCTTTTGCTTTATCCTTTAAAGAACCATGCTTTTAAGACAATCTGATTTGGTGTTATGGTCTTACTAAAGACTAAGCAGATACCACTTTGAGAGTCACTTACCAATCTCCTCGCCGGTGTAGAAATCAAACATTCTGACCCACATATCCTCACCACCAGCTACAAACTTCTCACCAGACTTTGGCTCCAGAGATGCAGACTCGATATTGCATGGCATGTCATAGCTCTTCACTAGTCCAAAACTAGAGACAAAGATAGAGAGGATTGTTTCAAAAGGTGATTTAAAAATATATGTATATATAATTATCTTCATCATGGAATGAGAAGCTTACTGGTTAGCGTCCCAGAATTTAACACTTGACCCATCAGCAGTAGTAATGTATCGTCCATCTTGGCTCACTTCAGCACTAGTGACAGGAGACTTAGTCTCCAATGTCTGCACAATCTTCCCACTCCTAACATCCCATAACCTGTATAAGATCAAAGTTTATCAAAGCATGCCTTGTGTATTTAGCAGTGGCTTCTTATTTTCATATATAGTTCATACCTGACACCACCAATATCAGTGCAAGAAGTCAATATTGTTTGGTCACTGTGAAGCCATGTGAGAGTTCTGATAGATCCAGGAGACTTGTCGACTTCTGTAGGCGGTGCATCCAAGCGGTTCAAGTCAAAAACACGGAGTATCTTCTCAAACCCTCCTGTGATCAGCAATTTTGTGTCCTAGTAGTGAGAGAGACAAGGTTAGCAATCAATTAGAAAGTAATGCATAAGTATGAACGATAAGGAACCAATCCACAAACATTAAGGGTTAAGCATAGTCTATTCTAGTAGGAAACCAAATAGTCGAAGCATTCAACTTGAAGTTAAGTAAACGAATTGCTAGATGGAAGCTGTTTCATAACAAACCTACCCGCCACAATAGTTCCGATCAAACCAAACCACGGAGATATAAAACCTTATGTATATTGAGAAAACTCGAAACAGCATACACTAGATGACAGAAATAGAGAGTAGATAACATGAAACGCACCTCTGAGAAGGCACAGGCTCGAACAATATGCTTGTGCTCAAAAGAATGAAGCACATCCCCCGTTAACGCATCCCAAAGTTTCCTGAACGAGAAAGTACCACAGTAAGATGATTAAGTTCTAGGAGAAGCTATACATATATATATATATATAAGAAGACAAAACTAATCAAAACACGTACGCTGAAAAATCAGCAGATGCAGAAGCAGCACGTAGAGCGTTGTTGTCGAGGCAAGAACTCCACACTGCACCTTTATGACCTTCGAATGTACCAATCCAGTCTCCAGTCTCCCCATTCCTCAGCATTGGATGTGAATCTAAGCGCATAAAGGCAATGATTATTCTCAGATTCATACATAAATAAATGCAAATTATTTAAAGCATGTTAACATCACAAACAATATAGGCACATAACGCAGAGAATAGGATTTGTTCAGTTCACATCACAAAAAAGGCTAATCCATAAAACCCAACAGACAAAACATTGATGTAATACAGAGTGCTTGTAACACCTTTATAGTTGTAGGTTTCAATCGGAATCTCATAAACTATTCCAACTAAGAAGTTACCTTTACTGGCACTGATGAGGAAGAAACCATCAGGGGTGATGGGACTGTAGAACAAATCGACAACAGGTCTTGAATGGCCATGGCAGACAAGTGGAACGGCGACCTTCTTCTTATCCATTTTATATATAATCCAACACACAGACAGTGGAAGAAACCAAAACCTAAGAAGAACTTTCAAATCCTTTCAGATCGAATAGTAGGGTTTTTCTAATTCAAGCGATTCAAACACGAACCAAAAAGATCAAACTTTTTTTTCTACAAATATTTTGGGAGAAAAATCCCGAATCTATTTGACTTCGATCGAATCTGCAACTGAAAAGAGAAATCTGCAGCTATAGTTGAATGCTGCTTCCCCACAATTTTACAGACAAAAGAAGAAGAGAGAAACTAGGGAGATATGCTTTACTTGTTTTTAGGGATTTGGGGGAGGGTAAACGACCTTGTATTGTTGAAAACACACACATGATTTGCCTTTTTTTTCTTTTTTTTTTTTAGTTACTTCCTATATTTTTGCAAGTCTTACATTATTGACCCTATATTTTCAGATTTACATATGTGTCCACTTCTCACAAAAAAAAAAAAAAAAAAAAT
>NC_027753.1:9535353-9546637 GCF_000695525.1 Brassica oleracea var. oleracea
AAAAAAAAAAAAAAAAAAAATCATTTTTATCTGCCTTTAGTTAAAAAAGAGTTTTTTACCTTTTAAAAATGAAATTTACATCCGATTGACTTTGCAAAACAGTGCACAGTGCACAGCATTAACCACACACACAGAGTAAAACATTAATGCCCTTAAGCAATCCAAATGTGAGACTTGATTATGAAGATAACATATGACGCAGAGTAAATAATGCTTGGCCCATGAGCGAAATTCCTTTGATTGGGAAACAGAATTCTATTTTCAAGTTAATCTAGAACCATGAACAGAAGAAGGGTCAACACACATATCTCTCCCTCTGATAACAAAAACTAGTACATAAACATAAAGCAGTGTGATTACATGGATGAATAAAGTAATAAGTAGCCAACAGAATAATTAAAATAAGATTACATGAAGGTTGAAACTGAGTCAGTATTGGAGCCACGAATAAACTCATTGGATTCAAGAGAAGAAAGAAAAGTCCTTTGACAAAAGTTCTACAGATTAAAAATGTCCCAAGGCCCGAAGATCTTCCTGACATTACTACTCACTTGGCTGATGAGATTGAGATTAAAAGCAACAAACTTCACATATAATCTGACGTATTGATTAATATAAACCCTCTTAAGAGTCTGAGATCTCATCTCACACGCAGAAGTGGTACATCATCATCAAAATCCATATACACAGTCAGATCTTCAAGAACAGGACAGCCTGAGATGAGCTTCTCTGCAAATAATCAAAGCATCTTCATTACTCTACATAACGTCAAGATAAAAGAATCTTGAGACAAGGTGGAGAAACAACAAACTCCAAAAAGAGACCATTAATGTCATGCTCTTATGAATGCGCAGAGGCATGGAATCTCTGGTAACAGAACACCCAAGGATGTCAACATCTAGATCATAAACTTCATGGTTAATCACTATTGGTGATTGCAAAGAGAGATACATTACATTATCATACTTTAATTTGAACTTCTGCACGTGCGATCCACTCACGGTTTAGACTAATGCTCTAAGATCATCACTTAGATATAGTTTTTTAGTGATGGCTTTTCAAAGAGCTAATTAACAAGAACTGTGCGTGTGTGTGATCAAACGGTTTGTTACAGTTAGAAGAAAATTAAACAGAGATTAACCGTAATTAATCTCTTTTGTTACAGTTAGAAGAAAATTAAACAGAGATTAACGGTAATTAATCTTTCATAAATGTAATGTCATAATAATCAGCCTTATAAAGAAAACAGTAATTAATTAATTAACTAAAGATCCAACGGTTCTTAAAAACAAGACTTTACAACACAAAAGACAATACCCAATCCAACGGTTCCAATGAAAAACAAGCACCGACAGAAGATGGTCTGAAACCTACAGAAACACGACAACTAAAAGAGGAAACATTTTCGATTCGACAAATTGATTTCCAGATCTGAAAAATAGCGACCCGGATCCGTTTTATTCCTTGACCCGACCCGAGATATCAGAAGCGAGCCGAGACGCAATCGCTGAATGATACATAACTTCGTGGAACGTGGAAGCTTCTGCGATTTTCTTCCTCAACTCCCTAGCTTTCTCCTCCGTGAGACACCCGCGACGACGCAGCTTTTGACCCGGATCCTGACCCGACCCGTTCGATTCCGGAGCCACGGAGGAGGAGGTTTCGATGTTGAGGTAATCCGGCTCGGAGGGTATGCCGAAGAGAGGAGCCCACCAAGAAACAGTTTTCTTGCGGTTTGGATCCGAGTTTTTCATAGACCCGGATCCGGAAGATGCTCGGATCGTAAATGGAGCGGAACAGCAGACAATCGAAGCCATGGTTAAGTTGAAATGCAGATAAGGAAGTAACGTGAAGATTTAGATGATTTAAGGAAAGAAAGCAAGAAGAAGAAGATGGATAAATAGATCTTTTAGGGTTTCGCAATTATATAATTTTAATAAATTTAATTTAAATGATCTGCTACGATGCGATTTAACACATGGAGGTGAAAGAGGATCTCGTACGTTAGATATGCTTTTATTAAGCTATCCACGGAGATTTTGGGTGGATGCGCACGTAGTTGATTGTGACTTCGGGGATGGATAAGTCTTACCGCGTGGAACGTTTTTTAAATCGTCAATTTGCAGTGTCTTGATCTGCACTTTTCTGTAAAGAAACACTTATTATTATTTAAATAACGTGAAAGAGCCGTTTGGTTTAATGCAATCAAAACGGGTAGACTACATAAAAATATACTAAAAGACAGATTAAAAACGAAGTGATCTGAGATGGATCACTCTAAACGCGTTGAACGCTTTTTCATCGTTAATTTGCCATGTCTTCGATCTGCACCTTTCTTGAAGACAAAAACTTTTGATTTATTTAAGACGTGAAAGAGCTGTTTGAGTCTTTGAGAGTACAAACAAAGACGTCAAAGGACTCAGAACTGTTCTGGCTTCTGGTTTATTTGCCGGTTTTGGACATTTCTTCTTTGGTTATTCTTCTTATTGGGCCTTTTTTTAAAAAAAATATACACATGGGTTTTGATTGAGCTTTTAGTACTTTTTATTAGTTTGTTGGGCTCTCATCTTATTTTTCTGCTTTTCGTCCCTTTTGTATATTGTTAAATAAAAAACCCCTTTAAAAACATTAATATAGATAATTCACTAGAGTCTAGAGTCTACTGACCTCCTTTGGCAAACCCACAAGAGAAATTTGAACTTACCATCAAACAAATAGATAATTCACCACTGACCTCTTTACTCAACATAAAACTAACTGAATTGAGTGTTTTTTTTAGCAAACTGAATTGAGTTTTAGAGACACTTTAAGCAATGAGAAACCATCTATCATTGTTGATGGCTTTTTAACTTTCTCAAAAAACTTCTAAGGGAGTTATTTTAAAACTTGAAAGCTGCCATAGTTGGGATTTTCAACAACTCCCAATAGAACTACATTTAAGGGAGAAGCTAGTAAGGAGAGAGGATTATTGAATCGTAAGAACCAATATCCAAGAATGTATAACACAAGCAAATATAAAGTACTCACTTTATTAATATCTTTCTCAAACTCAAACTCACAAGTTATGCCACACAATTAGCATCTCCTTATATAACACTTATATATTCCTATTCTCAATAGGAAACCCATCTTATAGATAACTCTCAATTTATTCTAATCCTAATCTCATTAGGATAGCTTATATCCCAAGTTATCTCAAGTTTAGGTCAACATTCTCCCCCTTAAGCTTGAGAACCTCATTTGATACATCTTGAATCCCAACAAGACTTCGCATCTCTTTAAACTTATTTCTCCCGAGAGGCTTTGTGAGCATGTCGGCCTTTTGCTTTACTCCTGCTACATGTTCCACAACTACTAACCCACCTTCAACGCACTCCCTTATAAAATAGAATCTTGAGTGTATATGTTTACTACGGCCATGGAAGACTGGATTTTTTGTCAATGTAATGGCTGATTTGTTGTCAATGCGTATTACTGCCTTTGCTATTACTCCTTCAGTGATTTCCCTAAGTAGATCTTGTAACCAGATGGCTTGCTTCGCTGTCTCTGTAGCCGCCATAAATTCTGCTTCACAAGAGGACAGAGCGACAATCTCTTGTTTCTGTGAACACCAAGTAATTGGACTCCCATTTAGATAGAATATGTGTCCCGTTGTGCTCTTGCCATCGTCCGGATCAGAGTTGTAACTGCTATCACTGTAGCCCACAAGCTCAACGTCTTTCTTGCCATCGTTTTTGTAGTAGAGACCGAGTGACACTGTCCCTTTCAAGTAGCGCATCACTTGTTTCAACGCAGCTCCATGTGAGATCTTTGGATCATGCATGTAACGACTTAACACTCCAACACAATGCGAGAGATCGGGTCGAGTATGGATCAAGTATCTTAGACAACCGATGCTTCTCCTAAACTCTTTCTCATTGATCGATTCTTCATGTGGTGCTTTCGATAACTTTAAGCCAGCATCCATCGGTATATGCACATTATTTCACTCACTCATTCCTGCTTCCTCTAATATTCTGGCCGCGTACCTTTCTTGTCTCAAGATTACTCCATCCTTTGCTTGAATTACTTCAATACCAAGGTAGTAATGTAGAGCTCCGAGATCACTCATCTCGAACTTAGTTTCCATCTCCAGCTTGAACGCTTGTATATCCTCAACTCTTGACCCTGTGACAAGTAAGTCATCTACATACACTGCTACCAGCAAGAGAGATCTGCTCGTTATCCTCCTAAACAGTGATGGCTCCTTAGAACATTTAACGAATCCAAGTTCCTTTAAGATAGAGTTAAGCTTGATGCTCCAAGCCCTTGGGGCTTGCTTTAATCCATAGAGAGCTTTGTGTAGTTTATACACCTTATCCTCTTTTCCTTTGACCTTGAAGCCTTCTGGTTGTGACACAAAGACTTCTTCTTCTAGCTCGCCGTGAAGGAACGCCGTTTTTACATCGAGGTGATGTATCTTCCAACTATTTGATGCCGCTAATGCAATTATGGCTCTCACAGTTTCTAGCCTTGCAACGGGAGCAAACACTTCCTCAAAATCAATACCTTCTCGCTGCACATAACCTTTTGCTACAAGCCTAGCCTTGTGCTTGTTGATACTTCCATCAGCATTGCGCTTCAACTTGAAGACCCATTTTAAACCAATAGCCTTGCATCCATACGGCAAATCAACTAGGGACCATGTTCTATTTTTCTTTATAGATGTTATCTCATCTTCGCACGCAAGCCTCCACACTTTCTCTCTTTTTGCCTCATTCCAATCCCATGGTTCTTCGTTGATCATAAGAAGAATTCGCTCTGTCTCAAGTTCTTCCATCATAAGAGCGTAATCATCTAAGTACTTTGGTTTTGTACTAACTCTCTCTGATCTTCTCACGGTCATCTCCTCTTCCTCATGTTCTTCTTCATCACTCAGAACCTCATCTTCCTCACTTAGCTCCTCATTCCCTTCTTCGTTCTTATGTTTTTCTTCTCCACCATGTTGAACGTCAAAGGTGATTGAACAGGGCTCAGAAGTCTCCTCTCTAATTGTTTTCCACTTCCATTGTTTGTACTCATCAAAGATCACGTCCCGGCTAACGATAATTTGTCGATTTGTGGGATTGTAAAGACGGTAGGCTTTTGATCCCGGCTCAATCCCTAGATGCACCAGTGCTTTTGTTCTATCATCTAACTTCCTTAGGTGCGATGTCTCGTTCCTTGCATAGCAGACGCAGCCAAACACGCGAAGATGTTGAACATTCAGTTTCTTGTTTTTAAAGCTTTCGTATGGAGTCACTCCTGGTAAGGTTCTAGTTGCGACTCTATTGATCAAATAGGTCGAGTGTCTTACTGCTTCTCCCCATAGATAGTTAGGTACATCCATGTGCTTCATAATGCTTCTTGTCATCTCCATGAGAGTTCGATTTCTTCTCTCAACGACTCCGTTTTGCTGAGGAGAGTATGGAGCAGTAAGGTGTCGCTTTATACCATGAGTGACACAGAATACTTGAAACTCGTTTGAGCAAAACTCTCCACCCCTATCTGTACGAAGTGTTTTGATTGTGTTGCCTGTTTCTTGCTCAACACTCTTCTTGAACCTTTTAAAGCTTTCAAGTGCCTCACTCTTTTCTCTTAACAGAATTGTCCACATGTATCGCGTGTGATCATCAATCAGTACAAACACATACCTTTTCTTTGCTGCTGTTGGTGGAGATATCGGTCCGCAGAGGTCTCCGTGAATAAGCTCAAGTGCTTGCTTAGCTCGATAGAGTGTTGCCTTTGGAAAAGATTGTCTCGTTTGTTTACCCATCAGGCATGATTAACATGTCTCCCTATCGACGGTTATGTGAGGTATGCCTATGACGATATCTCTGTTGATCATTGTTTTCATCGTTTCTAAGCCAACATGTCCTAGTCTTGCATGCCAAGTAGCAGAGACGCCATCACAGGAGACTTTGAGACATTCTATTTTACAGTTATCAACTTCCATGGCTACCTTATATAGTCGGTTCTTCGACCTAACTGCTCTTACTAATAGGTTTCCATCTCGGTCAAGTAAGGTAAGATAGTTGCCTTTCATTCTTACGTCGCATCCGGACTCAGTGGCTTGTCCCAAACTTATGATATTACTTCGTAGCTCCGGTATATAGTAAACACTCGCTAGTACCTTCCTCTTACCCTCTTTATCAAGAAAAAGTATTGAACCTTTTCCTCTAATATCAATGCGAGAGTCATCACCAAACCTCACTTTACCTGTGATTCTTTCATCAAGACTTGAGAAGTATTCTCTGTTTCCAGACATGTGGTTACTTGCCCCATTGTCTAGATACCACATGTTGTCTCCATCATCTCTTGTCGTTATGTCTTTTGGTATCACGTTCTCCTCATTGAGATACACAATCTCGTGCATCATTAGCTCCTCTGCTTCACGCGTACTCTCATTCTCGGTCTCATGAACTTCTTGTAGCTTGAGAAGTCTATGAGGACAATTATAAGCATAGTGACCCGTTTTATCACATCGGAAGCACACAACCCTCGTTGTATCTCTTCCTTCCTTCCAGTCCCGTTGGTTGCTCCATCTGCCACATCCTCTCCCTCTATTGAAACGTCCTCCACGTCCTCTTCCTCTACCAGGACCATCTTGAGCGTCTTGAGAGTCAAGATTAGCATACATAAGTTTACCTTGATCCTCTTGAGTGTCTTCTTCTTTGACTCGCTCTTCATAAGCCTTTAAACGCCCAACAATGTCCTCATAGCTCGTGGTATTGAGGTTGAGAACTTGTTCAAGAGCTGCTATGACGTGTATGAACTTCCTTCTTGGGAGACTACTCAAGAATTTCTTTACCATCCTTGGTTCTTCGATGATCTCTCCTAAGGATGATGATTTTGCAGATATCTCTGTAAGTTTACCAGAGAACTCATCAATGGTATTTGTCTCTTTCATCTTGATCCGGTTGAACTCATCCATCAGTGTCTGTAGTCTAGCCTCTCGGACTATTTCAGCTCCCACGTTCCTTGATTTTATTGCTTCCCATACTTCTTTCGAGATATCAAGATTACCTATCTGCAAGACCAAGCTTTCTGGTATGGACTGAAACAATAGAGCTCTGGCTAAATCGTTCTTCTCTCCTTCTTCTGCGCCTGGCTCAATCGCTTCCCATACTTTGTGCACTTTGAGAGCCACCTTCATCCTCATGCTCCAAACTGTATAGTTTGTGGTAGTAAGCATTGGGCATTGGATGGTTGAATGGCTACTCTCTCTTGGCTTGCTTGTAGATACGACAATATCTTTATCCCCCATGTTTCTTTCTTCTCACAAACTTTCTCGGATGTTTGACGATGTCAAAAGTATTGCTCTGATACCAATTATTGAATCGTAAGAACCAATATCCAAGAATGTATAACACAAGCAAATATAAAGTACTCACTTTATTAATATTTTTCTCAAACTCAAACTCACAAGTTATGCCACACAATTAGCATCTCCTTATATAACACTTATATATTCTTATTCTCAATAGGAAACCCATCTTATAGATAACTCTCAATCTATTCTAATCCTAATCTCATTAGGATAGCTTATATCCCAAGTTATCTCAAGTTTAGGTCAACAAGGATGTGCATATGCATCCATATTATTTTCAAAAAAATAGTGTGTTACTGAGCCTAATTTCATATATACACATATTGTTACTGGTAATTTTACACTGTGTGCACTCAGTGAAAAGATCAGTTTGGATTCGCCACTGACTACATAAGAAGGAATAATATGTTGGATCTCCGCAATAAGAGCATAAAAAGGCTTACAAATTCCATAGGGCAGCCTTGTGTTTCTTTCTTTCGATATCGCATATATATATATGGACACTTGATAGGCCAAGCAGCATCAAAGTTGTGTTTTTGTCTCTTGATGTGTCTTTTAACCATTAAATGCCGGCGTAAACACATTTTCTTTGACTATGCCTATAGTTTTCAAGTATGGTCTTTTTCACCTCTAAAACCCATCTTCTCCAAGTGACAAATTATTTTAAGTAGTATATGAACTGATACTTTTCAATAAATTATTCTCGTCTTAAATAAGATTATATAGTTTTGTTGGGTTACTACAATGTATATGCATGTTTCTTGGTAGAAAGTCTTATAAATATGTTCTTCTACCCTAAACTAAGTTGGCGAGTTTTCCAATAAACTAATTCTCTTACAAAAGGTAAATACAATTTGCTAACCCGGCTGTGTTAAACACATTTGACATCTGGCTTCATGCCATTCAACTAACTGAAATACTGCGATGTATTGGATCTTATATACTTTCATTGGGTTAAAGCCTAAGGGACGAATTGTGGGAGTGTTTCCTGAATTACATATCTAAATCTCGTAGAACCTTAAATATCGAGTTTACAGCTACAACATATCAGGTCATTTTTTTTTTTTTTCCACTGGATATTTATTAAAGGGACCAAAACCCAAAATGGGCAAAGTCCGAAACATAACAACACACAAAGCCCAGACAAACGGACCAACTTTAAACAAACTTTTTGGACCCTAAACCCAAAAAGAAAAACCGTCGAGGAAGCAAAACGACTCCCGTCCACCACATGTACGATCGACAAACGATTCTGAGAACACAGGTCAAGAGAGAGTCATCACCTCCTCCGGAAAGAGCCACGCCGGAGCTCCGCCGTCGGCGGAGACAATTCAGTGAAAGACCAACTGAGCAGTCTTCACGGAAGGCCAGGACGCAACCGGAACACCACTTCAGGAAAGATAACCACCGTCTTCAATCAATCTGAAAGAACTCCGATCTTCCTATTTGAACAAGCAGCCATCTTTAAAGATTGAGATTAGCTTGAAGATGGAACGACCTAATCTCTGGGAAAGGAAGGCGACAGAGGATCAAATCGAAAGTCGGTGGTAGATCGACGGACATGAAGCGACGATCAAACGGAACCGGGAGAACCCCGGTGAAGAGCCGGCGAAGACGATGTGATGGAACCATCTCTTCCCGGAGACAAAAGCCGGCGAAGCTGGTGCTGAAAGAGCCACCGCTACCCGGAGACAGAACCAGCCGACCACCTATGGAGAAGGTGCGACGCCGGAGACAAAAACCAGTCAGAAAACTCTCAGAACTCTATTCCTTGTGAAAGATCTAAATTGAGAACAAGGACGATAGAGAGAAAATCCTCTCTCTAAGAAAGAGGAGAGAAAGCCCTGCCGATACTTTTTTGTAATGGTGAGCCACCCACAACATATCAGGTCATCTATATACAGCTTTATTTATGATATGTATAACAGAAATATAAGAAAAATAAAACAACAGTGAATGACAATTATGTACAACATTGGAATGATGAAAACTGCAGAACAAAAAGAATAAAATGCATTTATTGTTATAAAAGTAATGGAAAATCTATCTTTATTCATAACATAGAAGTTTCTTATATAGAAGATTGCACCATCATAGATAAATGGAAAGATTACAAATCATAATCTCTTGGTTATGAGCCATCCACAATCTGGTTATAACACTTTCCCTTGGATGCCATAACCATTTAGAGCTTGTAATGTGCTTTAATGTTGCCTCATTAAGACCTTACCAGGAAAACTCAATTGGGACAAAACCATGGTGAAGGAAAAAGAGTACAACATACATTACTCCCCCTGATTTGGACATTACTGAAGGTCCCTTGGACCTCTCCAATTTTCTGCAATCCGTGGGTGATGAAGATCTTGGGCAGAATATGCTTCGTCCTCGAACATGATAGTTGGTTCTTCTTTACCATCGGCCATGCCACAATCTGATCGAACATATTGAGTCATCGACCTCAAATACACACACACGAAATCTTGGATGATGTTGCTGTGATATGCGTGTACCACCATGTGTAAAACATAACTTGTCTGAAAACAAATCAACAAAACCAAATAACTCCTTCTTGGGCTGGTTAGTATAAAATAAATCAAAATCAAAGGCTTCTTCATCGTCCTTCTTATGGACCAATCAGATCAGTGTCTAAAACGAGACTTCTGCATCGTCCATCTCAGGACTAGATGGACTTCTTTATCGCCCACTTTTGGACTGAATGGATCGGTGTCCAAAACAAGTGTTCTCACGCCCATGTACTAGATAATGGGTGAGACTGGTCCATATTAAATCTCTTGAGTACCCTTTTCTGTATATACTATTTGATGCACAAGGATTTCATTGTTAATGTACTCAAGCTGTAATCCCAAACAAAACTTTGTTTTCCAAGATCTTTCATCTCAAACTCTTTCTTGAGATATTCAACTGTTTGGGAAATTATATCGAGTGGTTCCTAGGATATTCAGATCATATACTTTGATGATTATCAATATTGTTCTAGAGAACGTGATGTACTTTCAGCTCAATACCCTCTAGTACTTTCATTATCCAGTGGACCATATAAATATGCAGCCACTACATCAACTTGCTGCAAGTCTAATTTTCTCTCTTATATAGCCAGACTTATGAAAAATCTAAAAGTAGTTGCATCCACCACATGGGAGGATGTCTCCTCATAATCTATTACTTGTCTTTGTGAGAATCCTTGTGCAACATCAGCTTTATATCTCACGATTTCTATTCCTCACAAGACCCATTTATATCCACTGGTTGTAACATCATATGGCGTCTTAATCATATGACCAGATACATCTTTCTTCCTTAAACTATTTAACCCCACGTTTCCATTCAATCCAATCTGTTCTACGAGTGCGCACTCTTATATTGACGTGGGTTCATGATCCTCGCTTATATTCATAAATTAATTCATAAATTCAAGTGCTACCTTGTATGCAAATAAATCATCTTATGTCGACATTCCTTATTGGTTCCATTATGTTCCAGACATGATATAATCGATTGAGATTCATTATTATCAGGAACTTTAATACTTTGCAGCTTGGCGTCCCAAGCTACATTGTTTGGCACCTGTACCTTAGAGCCGGCCGGCCTAATCTCCATGTCTGGGATGGTTTCCTTAGTAACCTCGAATTTGGATTTTGATTATCATTGTATAATCTTTGGACGTCTATTTCACAGTCTTTTGTCCGAGGATCTTGCCAAGACATTGATGGTTGATTCCATTCTATTTCTTTTACCATTCTTTTACCAACTTTATTATTTTTTTCTCCTCCTGGTCTTAAATTAATCTTTGTACCTGGCCTCAAATATAATCATCCATAGGTGGCTCAAAGTACTTTATTATTGTGGGAGAATCATATCCAACATATATCCCCATCCTCCTTTTGAGGTCCCATCTTAGTTCTCTGTGGTGGAGCA
>NC_027753.1:9546753-9547012 GCF_000695525.1 Brassica oleracea var. oleracea
GTATTAACTTAGTAAATTTTGTGTGGCCCAAGCTGTGAATGAGAGTTTTGCCCTCATAAGTTATGGTCTATCAATCAGCTATTTGCGTTTTAAAATATTTCGGCCAAGCCGTTTTTGGTATGGACATGTATCACATAATTGTCCACACTTAACCCTATGAACATACCATAATCATTTAAACGCTTGGGACATGTATTCACCAGTATTATTTAGACATATAGTCTTTATTTATGAAAAAGGGGCTCGTAGCCGTTTTACT
>NC_027753.1:9547375-9548519 GCF_000695525.1 Brassica oleracea var. oleracea
AAATCATATATCAATCAATTTTAGATCTCATAAAATATTTAACATACAGTCATAAACAAGACATGATATCAAGTCAATATATTTCTAATAAGTAAACAAGTCACACGGCCAAAGGTGATATAATGCAATAAGGTCACACGGCCAAAGTGATATATGATGCATAATAAGTCACACAGATTTATCAAGCAAGGGTATCGACCAAACAAGCAATTTCTATATGTTTTCATGCGGCCATATGGTTATAATGCAAACCTAGCATACTGATTCTATATGTACATGAGTTAAATTATGGAACCTCAATTTAAAACAATCAGATCATGCAAATGTGATAATAATCAGATGATGCACATAACATAAACATGTTGGCCAGGATGATATATGATGCAAACTGGCCACACGGCCAAGTAGATATGATGCACTCAATCTTAGCAATCAGATTCTATATGTGCAAGGGTAATATTTAAACATTCAATCAAGGTTTAGCAATTAATCAATCAGTTTCAGGTATGAGATTTAGCTAGACTAACAATCAGATTCAATTAGGTTTTATCAAGACTAGCAATTGGATCAATAATCAAAAATAATCAAACGGATTCAAGCATTACACAATTTAGGGGCTCGATCCAAAAATAGGGTGTCAATCATGAAAAACCAAAACAATCAGTTTCAAGGCTGATTTTATCAATTTTATTAATCAGTTTCAAGGCTGATATTTATCAGTTTCAAGGCTGATATTAGCAAGATGAAATCAAACAATCTGATTTTAGGAATACGCAAATTAGGGTTTAGGGTTTCAATTCGAAATTAGAGTTTTATTAATCAATCAGCTTCTAGCAAATAATCTTAAACCTCAGAATAATTGATTATATCATGAAACTATCAACCTAGTATAATATGAAACCTCAAAACATTCAATTCGGATTATGCAATACACAGATTCTATTTTAGGGTTTATCAATTTCAATTTTAACAATCAAACAACATTCGATCAAAACATTCAATTCTCAAAACAATCAAACCGATTTTGAAATTTGGGTTTTGGGATTTTCGATTTTGATCTTAGATCAAAAGGAGTTTATTTTGAGATTCAAAACAATTAGAGATTTTGATTTTAATTGATCAATAGATCAATCTCGAATTAGGG